>NC_057756.1:3330652-3413031 GCF_004010195.1 Chiloscyllium plagiosum | reverse complement strand
CCTATCACCCTCACGTTGACCTCTTTCCACCTATCTCATTTCCGACGCCCCTCCCCCAAGTCCCTCCTCCCTACCTTTTATCTTAGCCTGCTGGACAAATTTTCCTCATTCCGAAATGTCGATTCTCCTGTTCCCTGGATGCTGCCTGACCTGCTGCGCTTTTCCAGCAACACATTTTCAACAGTAACATTCAATCAATCCATCTGTGACGAAGGCAACTTTATTAATATGGATGGCCAGTCCAGGGGGAAAGAATATGAAAAGAAAGATGTGGCAAACAGAAAGGGAATTCCAGCATTATTTTCCTCTTGTGATCGCGAGAGACATATGACAATTTCGACATCGAACTTCACAAACCTAACAATTGAAAGATAAACTAAAACGCAGGATATGCCAGCACCTGTATCAATTCAGTCGTGTTGCTTTTATTATTCAAACTTCAAAAAAAAACCAGAGGATTCCAAGCATTCAATTCATTGGTTTGAAAAAGATATATCGTATTCTCTGGCTCAAAATCTCTCTCAGAAAACGGGCAAAGGAGACGTCCTAACGCAAAAACACCGTCAAAAATTGCCCTGTCATTACATATTTAATTTCATCATTTTCGTTAATAGTTCCAACTGGTATTCACCTCCGACTGGTCAGCATTCTCATCAAACATTTTAACCACGTAAATCTCTGACTTCTAATTTGCAATATCTTGGAGAATCTCATTCAAACCCAAATCAGATACAAATAAACGATCGTTACTTTCTGAATGCAACATCCAGAGGGAGAAAAGTTTCTGTTTTATAGTTAACTTCTCGTAAATTTATTAGATGTGTGCTAGTAATGTAGGAGCAGACAAAATTTACTTTTGAGCTAGATGTCTGCTTTATGGTAATTTGGTTCGGTGAAATCAAATGTACGCAGCAGAAACTGATTATTGGAGAGTATACATTAACGTATGCCAACAGGAGTAGGCAAAGTCTGCTTTACAGTGTCATTGTGAAGCTATTTCGACCGAAAAAGGCATGATTTTGGACATACTAACGGCCTTTCTAGGTCCAACTCATGAAATTACTCACAAGGAACGATGTTCTAACCGGGGTAATAAAATATCCCCCAAAAATATTCTTTTTAGCTTTCTCTTTATTTGTTTAATTTACTGCTCCGGTTTTTGCAGGTCTTGTGTTATTTTATGCAGCTGATAAAAGCAATAAACGGCAAAGCTTTCAACATAACGGATTATCTTTTTGCCTACTTCTGGATGTGTCTGAAAATCCTACTGGTGGGTAACTTGATGAAAGACAAAACATGTTTTCCAAAAAATGGAAATGAATTTTTAATTGAACAAAATTATAGTTCATAGCTTTTGAAAATATTTAACCTTATTTAAAATAGTGCTACTTTCTGGGGAAAAGTGTAAAACTTCAGCCCTCTGCAGTGCTAACCTACAATATTCGAAAATAAAACAGTTATTCGCAAGCAAGCATCTGGATTTTGATTTCCCATGTCCATTTATGATGGAGAAGGATAATCACGAAGAGGCTTCTTGGATGACATGATTATTGCATGCGGCTGCAGATTTCCAGACACAACCTATATGTTTATTTCATTCAATTCATTCTGAGGTTGGTTACTTGCCAATCTTTTTGTATTACTTGTAACGATGTTCCAAAAATACAATGCAATATGATTGGTTTAGGTATATATTATTTACGAAGGTTCTTTTTTATCCATGGCAAACATTTTCCAAAGCAGAATTAATGATAGACAACAATACACAAACAATTGCAGTTAAACACTGATACGTCTTTTACTTTCAGAGGAAGAAATTCTGAGACCTGAACTAAGAAGATCAGATATCTCTTTTGCATTTAAAACGATAAGTTTTTATTGGACAGGTAGCGAAATGATAAATGAGAGATTCCAACGAACAAATTTATGTTTTTCTCAATATATTTAAACATGTTATAAAATGAAACTCTATTTGAAAACAAACGAATGGCCAAAAGCATGAGTTTCTATGAAAGTGTATGTGCATTTCTTTTCTTTTTCTCGTGAATGTTTTTTTTAATTGGCTACCAAGGCGGTGTTGCATTAAGCAATGTTTAGCTGAAAAAATATGGATCTTTGCATCAATAATAGTTTTCCTACTGAAATTCTCAAATAACAAACACACTCTTTCCTCACAAAATAACACAAGAACAGAAACTCATTAGTATTAGATTGTATGCAAATAAACACGCAAGCATTGAATAAAAATTAAGCATTGATTATTGGAAGGTGGAGAAAAGCGGAGTTCAGAGCATTGTTTCAAATTATGTCTTGAAAGTAAACTGGCATCGAAACTGATGAATAAGAAATAACATCGCTTACGTTACACATGGCTTGAACCACTGTAACATGTTTAGCAGCCAATTACGACATCAAAACATAATAACTTCCAAATTACAGAGGGAACTATTTAAAAAAATCTCACTTACCTGTTTGGCACTTGGTCAGCTCTGTTTGGTGAACAAAGGGCAAATGTCTGCTCAGATTGTACTGCATATGAAAATCTATTCTAGTCCTTAGACAACAAATGAAAATAAACATGCAAATATATTGGCATGGAATCCACATCATATGCTTCAAATTAAAGAAGCAGATGTTTTAAGTCAGACACTCACACAATTATCTTAATTGTAAAGGCATGAGGTTGCACTTTTGAGAAATATGCGATTATCAGATTTAGGGAAATTCACACAATTTTCAGACCAACTTTACGCATTTTATTCATTGATACAAATCAAATAAAGCATTTGCAGGTCCAATATCTACTAAAAACATGCAATGTATCGAGGCGATGCTATATTGGTTTTCAATAGTCAGTTGCTCTTCGATGGTTAACTTGAAAATAAAATGCTTCAAATCATGAAGCAGTCCCCTTGCATGTCTGCTAACAGCATTGATAAGCATGAAAATCAGAATAAGCTAGAACATATATGTCACTGGGTGAAAACATACTTGGACAGGTCGAGGTAAGATACAGGACGTGCACGAAGCAAGATCAGCATTAACAAGTGCAACATTATTTGAAGTTACGAGTCAATTCATCCATTTAATAATGGCAGGGAAAAAGGTGTTGGGAAGAGGCTACTGAAGAGCATTAGCGGGGCGGGATGGGTCTTTGATGACGATAGCAGACTTTTCGCAGCAACAACAGTTGTATACAGTTTCAATGGATGGAAGGTCACTTTCTGGGATGGCCTGGGCTGTGCACACACCATTCTGTAGTTTCCTATGGTTGTGGGCAGAGCGGTTGCCGAACCAGAACGTTATAACCTACGATAGTGTGATTTTTATGCTGTCTCTGTGAAGTTCTGAATGATCCTCATAAAAATGCCAAATTTCCAGGACTGCCTAAAGGGGAAGAGGTGCAGTTGTTCTGTCTTGACTGTCACATCCTCGTGGGAAGTCTAGAAAGAGTTTTCTTTTATCGTGACTCCTCTGAACTTGACGCTGCAGATACTGTGAATCTCCATTTTATTGATGTGGATGAGGGCGTGTTCTTGTCGTTTATTTCTGAAGTTAATAATGACTTTTTCGTTTTACTTATATTGAGAAAGAGGTTGATATCATTACACCACGTCACCAAACCGTCTATCTCTTTTCTGTATTCTGAATCTTTTCTCTTTGTTTGCTGTCCATCCGACCACACTGTTGCCGACATAAAACTTGTAGATCATCTTCCTTTGAAATTTGGCTACACATTTACGGGTGTACAGGGAGTGTAGTAGTGAGTTCACAATGCATCTGAGAATGCTGATGGTTACAGGTTTGAGTGTTATCATGGAGGAAGTGCCGTTGTCTACCTTCACTGAATGCAGTCTACGAGTCAGAAAGCTGAGGAGCCAGTTGCAGACCTCTGGTCTTGCAGATATGATATCAATCGTTACATGATAATTATAATGAAAGTGGAGCTGTAATTGATGAGCAGAAGCAGTCTGACATAGGCGCCTTTGTTGCCCAAGTGTGCCAAAGATGATTGCAGGGTGAGGTAATTGGTATCCACTGTAGACCTGTTACGTTGGTAGGCAAATTGTAGAGGATTAATGAAGGTGAAGTGGTCCATGGCAAGCCTCTCGAAGCATTGCATCATTATGGACGTCGGAGCCACTGTGCGATTTTCTTCAGCCATTTTGCATGTGGTTTCTTACGTAATGAGATGGTAGGGAATTTCTTGAAGCATTTCGGGTTGATGGCTTGTAGCGAAGAGAGTTTGAAGATTTTGGTGAATATCTCCGCGATGTGGTACACACAGGATATCAAAACACGGCCAGGAACTCTGTGCCAACCCGTGGCTTTCATTGTGTTGATTCTCAGAAAGACTGAACAGATGTCTGTGTGGTGGCAGTTATAACAGACGTTTCCAGGCTGTCGGGCAGATGACACCACACCTTTGCCATTTTGTTCTACCCACATTGATTAAATCAGGAATGGATATGTCATTATCGATTACCTTTATTGCTTCATTTCGTATTCTATTATGTTGTTTCGGCCTTGTCATGGGTGGCGAGTATCTTCACGATTGGTTTGGGCCTCGTACGTAGTACAGTGCTGCCACCTTTAGGGCACACAGTCTTCCACATATTTACTGATGAAGTCCGTGACGGTGGCGGCACAGTCGTCTATGTTTTCTTCTGAGTATTTAATATGGTCGAATCCACTGATTCCAGTGTTTCCAAGAGATGCTCATCCGGTGGCTTGGACCAGCATTGCACTTCTTCCTGTGAAGAATACTCTCCTTTCAGCTTTTGCTTGGAAGATGAGAAGAGAAACACAGCGCTGTCGTCTTTGGACAGGGAGTGAAGCGGTGGGCATGTTTATTCGTAGTGTAACAATAGTCCAGGACGTTAATTTCTCTGGTGGGGCAAGGCATCTGTAGATGGTATTTTGGCAGCACTCTTTTGAGTATGTCATGGTTGAGGTTATTTCCATGATTAATAAGGATTCAGAGAATTTCCTCTCGAAAGTGTCTGTAGTGGTGTAAACTTAATCCAGAGTTGGCCCTGTTACAATTCCTGAAAAGCCTCGAAACATGAAAACAGGTGCAATACAATCTGCACTAGGAATCTTTCCATAGATAAGCCGAGGAACACAATCTATCTAAAATAGTATACACACCATAAACTCCATCCCTTAAGTCCAGTTCTTCTCCAGTTAAGGCTTCCAATTAGTAATGACACTACATGTATTTATTGTTGTCCTCTGCTGATATTTAATACAACAGGTTTAGAAGGCACTGCTTCGAAGCAAACAGGGTATTATTTTTTTTATAAATGCTTAATCTAGGCTTCCAGGAATTCCCATGCATGTCTCTTTTTCTTGTCAAAGGACGGACACGTTGTCCCAGACGAATTAGTGTCACTCATTGTGCTTGTGTATGGTTATAAGTGCTGTTCCTCGGTATCGAAATGGTGTTTGTGTACCCTGGTGTCTAATTTTCTTTCTGAGTCCCCGACGTACTGCTTTCGACAGTCTTGACATGGTATTGTGTATATAATGTTGGTTGTGTTGTTTGTGTGTATGGGAGCCTTTATTCTTGTTAGTAGCTGTGGTATTCTGGTAGTTGATTTGTGGGCTACCATGTTAACCAGGGGTCAATGTTCATTGTTTAGTTTCCTGACTTGATTTTTGAATGAGAGAGCAGTAAAGAATACTACATTTGCACACAAGTTTCCTTTGATTAAATAGTAAGTAAGATCAAACAAGCAACTCCTCCCTAATTTACTTTTACAAGAACTTGGAACACAGGAATCTATTATTAAACACTGTTTTTTTAAACATTGCACTGTTGTTGCGGAAAGTCATTCTGCTATTTTTTGTGTTACTGCCTATCGTGTATCATTCGTCTGTTTTATGTTTTCAATTTCTGTTGTGCTGTTAGATTTGGAGTAATTTTAACTTCTAATCTCTCCTACAGAATTACTCAAACTTTAATCACACCACAATCATTAACGTCTAGATACCGAAATGTTTGATAACGTTTAGCAACTTTTGAAGAGAAGGCAAGTATTGCATCCTCCTGAACCAAAGCCAACGGATTTCAGGTGCAATATGGAAAATGCAAAGTGATAATTGCTGAAACAATTTATCCAGAACCTAAAAGTTCTTTTATTGTCGCTAACGATTTAACTCCGTCCTTACTGGTTGGAAAATAAGTGTTAGACTCTGTATAAATTGTTTATTTGCTAGTGAAAATAATGATTTATGATGGTTCAATAATCGACTGGTACTTGAAATAACGACTGCAATCCAAAAAATCTGTTAGTTCATTGGAAGCTTTCCGATATATTAACCAGAAAAAAGATGCAGTTCTTTGTTTCTCATCCATAGCTCCAAAGCAGTCTATTTAGAGAAGTACGTGCCAAAATAAATGTGTGAAAGTGTCAAGGCAGAACTGACCAGAAACCAGCTTACAGATTTATTGACAATTTCGTGACTTATAAGCACGTGACTTGGAAAAGAATGTGTCTCATTTTATTTCTCGAATTCACTTTAAGGAACGGCATGTTTGCTATACATTATCAATTCAGACATTTCTTGATTTCAGCCTTATGCTGTTTGCTGTATTGTTCTTCCTCTCCAGCTTTTTCAATACTAACTTTGTCATCGAGACAGGTAACTCACTCAAATGAAGAGAGGAACTCATTGCTTCAAAGAAGTAGCTTCATTTTTCAATATTTATTGAAACTTGAATTGCTGCTTGAAATCCAAAAGCTCCGCTTATTATTGAAGTTTTACGCTGTGTAGAAGTTGAGAGTACCTCCACTTTTTGCATTTCTGAAAATTAACACTGATTTGGTTAATTGAAGAATGATAGCTGAACGATTCCTCTGGTTAGAACGCTTCACAGGATTACCAGAAAAGGGACAAAATTTTGGCAGACGTATTTGAACATATATTTGGTGTAAATATTCATCTGTATGTCCTTGTGACCATGCACTAACGTATTTTTGCACACCAGGTTTTGCATTGTAAATTCGATTGATATGCACGAAAACGATGAATGCACGGATCTGAGTAAACCTCTGTTTTGTCTATGTCGCAAGTCGTGAAATGTTTTGGCTCTGTCTCTCTCGCCGTCATTGTCAAACACTTACATCATGACATAAGGCTAACAAGAGACATATTTAATAAAAAAAAGACATTTCACAGAAATATAACGAAGGCAATTCCGGCTTTCATACAACGATAAGAAGATCGATAGTCATGCAACATTCCTCACAAGTAGAGCAGCGTTAATAGAACGTTTGAAATGATAGAGTTAGCCCCTTATTGAGCTTATTATTTTCTTAGCGTTTACACTTGCAAACACATCCATATCATGATCGTTCGTTAAGTTGTAGAGAAAACTACAGACAAAACTAAATGCCCCTTTGATTCCTTGACAATTAGTTGGATTGTGATTGCAAAAAATAAGTCGAGTGTTTTTTTTTATCTAAATAATATCTAACTTTCTCAACGAATGGAGAGCCAGGTCATCAAATTCAAAAGAAAGGATCAGACTTGCCAGCACATGGGCATATTCCTTATGACGTGCATTATTCAGACAGATAAGCATAAGGAACATTGTCCAGACCTACAGAAAAGGAAGCGGTCTGATTTGAGACAATTTATCAAACTTGGAATTTGAAAAATGTCATAGTAGCAGCATAGGATGTTAAAAGTGATATTTCAGAAAATGAACTAATTATTATTTTTCCTTTGATTAGTGTCTAATTGGATGCATTTTGAAAGTGGTGGCAATGTCATAATTATTATAATGCTACATTGCATTCGGAAATACTGGGAGCCATGCATTTCCAAATGGACAGTTTCATTATTTGTTCGCAAATGCAATGACTTTTTTCATACTGCCAAATCTTTTTCGTTGCCAAAATGTGAAGGCCTGCATCAGTCTGAGCTATGTTATGGATATTTTCACCACAGCGCTTACTGCTTTTTACTCAGTCAATTGAGCAACTCAGGTGTGTGCCCTTTCGTTGGCAGTGTGAGTTGGGAATGATTTGATTCGTTGATTTGGCAGGTACTGCCAAGAGGAAGCTGGGGTAAGTGTGCATGTTTCTGCAGAAAGTTATCCATGGTGGCTAAAAAACTTGGTATTCCAGTGTGCCAGATTCGATTTGTTTGACAATGTTGATGGGGAGTTTTGATTTAGTTGCTGATAAGAAGGGTACTGTTAATTATTCAACATTATTAAGTTTCCAGAGGTTTGCCCCACTTCCGATTGGGGAATGATTTTTTTTTCTTTCCCTTATTTATCAGAACACTTGAGTTTAACCTCTGCTACGATTAGCAAGCCTGCACCAATAGTACTATGACATGCAACATATATTAATACAACTATTGGCGGTCTTCTAATCCCACATTTCATCTCAAGATAAATTGAAACACCACTGCTATTATGAGAGTATGAAATTTTACCTGGAATGGAAATACTTCCTCAAGTCATGAAGTATATGCGTCAATATGATCACTGAAATTCAGCTGATTTGTTGAACTTGATTTCCCTTTCCAAAAATCCAACAGACTCCATCTGGTTCTCCCACTGTATTTTTTTTTCAAAGTGCTCAGCTACCAATTATTTTATGACAGACACCCCCCGATTTGTTCAAAAATAACATAAGACTGGCAGAACTGTCATTCACAGTGTCCTCTCCACCACCTATCATATATGCTTGCTTTTAAATGGGCGACTTACTTTCCTACGATCCAAACTTTAGGAAGTGCCACAGAGTCTGGAGAAAATTAGATGATGACTACCAATGCACCCACTATTTCCATTGTCATACCCTGCGAAATCATACGCAGTAGCATTTTGGGTGAAACAAACAATTTGAAGACGCACACACGTAATGTTAGGCCTAAAGAAGGGCTTATGACCGAAACGTCGAATCTCCTGCTCCTTGGATGCTGCCTGAACTGCTGCGCTTTTCCAGCAACTGGTTTCAGCTCTGATCTCCAGCATCTGCAGTCCTCACTTTCTCCACGTAATGTTAGTGCTGTGAAGAGCGTTGCAGAAGTGACAGACATAGTCTCTTAATTCTTTGGCATTGCATTCCAATTCGGCAGAGAGGTAAAGATGTCGTTTTGCAGCTTGTCTGCCTTGTCCACTCAGGTATCTGAAACATTTGAGACATAGTGGTCCACTTCCACAGGACATTGGTTCGGCCACTGTTGGAGTGTAATGACATTTCAGGTCCTCCTCCTATAGGAATGATACCATTATATTGGAGAGGGAGCAAAAGATTTTCGCAGGGAGCTTACTGAAATTGAAGTGCATAAGTCATCACTAGATGTTTTATAGGTTGGTACTATATTTGCTTAGTGCATAGAAATTTGATGGGGAGCATTGTTGTCGTTTGTAGATATCATGAGGGGAGTTGACGGGTGAATAGTAAATGCCATTCTTCTTTTTCTTCATTACAAACTGGATGGCATACTTTCAAGGTGAGAGGAGGAGAAGTTTAAACGTGCTTGAGAGGAATTTATTTCCAGAGTGTGAACTGAAGGCAGAATGAACTGACAGAGGTAATAGTAGATACAGGTATAGTTACAACATTTAAAGGACACTTGCACATATACATTGACATGAAGTGTTTAGAGGGAAAGCGACCCAAGGCAGGGATATGCGACCAGTTTTGATTGGGTAATTTAGTCCATATGGGCGAATTGGATAGAAGTGCCGGTTTCCATGATGTATGACAATATGATTTTATGTGTCTTTTATCACATCCTTTTCCGTTACGCCATTCCCAATTCGGATTTATTGCCATATGGTCCTTGCACTCGTGAAACAGTGTTGACCAATGTATCCAACTTACAATTTGTGTATGCTTGTAGAAACTTATAAAAATGCAAAAGATATAGCTGTTGTTATTTTATGACAATAATCCTCAGAGACTGAAAAATGTCTATTATCTCTTACCTCCTTGTAACCTTATCAGATCTGTGCCAGGAAAAGTTGAAATTAAAACATTCACATGAAATCACATACCTGTTTGATAACGAAACGAGTGTACGGTACCATGAAATAAAATGAACACAGCATAAAACAATTCGACAAGAGTTGGTAGCTTGGTATATCAACTGAAGTATTCAGGCAAATGTGCCCAGGGAAGTTATGAAGATAAGTCTGAACGAAAAGATAGGATTCAAGGCAGTTTAATCTTCTTGATTTGTCAATGGATAATGATCAGCGGTAAAGAGAAATATTCATTGAATAAGGCAATTACTGATGATTTTCAAGCATGTTGACATCATTTGGTTAGAAATATTATTTCACATTATGTATAGATTTTCTATTATTTCTTTTATCCTCCAGAAAATGTAGGTATGATGTCATCTCATGTAACCCAGAGAAGTATTAAAATGTTTTATCTTGAGTAGAATGTGATATCTTTGTGCCTCTTTTCTGAGTAGCTTACATATTTTTAATATGGGTGACTGGAAGAATCGCAAAACATCTTTTAATATTGCATATGATTTTCAGTTAAAGTAACTGCGTAAATCATAGCCTGTAGTAAGTTTCTGCATGAGCATGACTAAGGATAATTTATGATGAATGGATGCAAAATGCTGAGGACTCAGCAACATGTACCATAATATCGGGAAAAAAAACAGACAATTTGCAAGCAAGTATCCACATCGTGATTTGCCATATGCTAATGGGGTAGAGCTGTTTTTGTGGATGACAAGATTGTTTCATTTCACTGAGGATTTCAGGCCCAATCTGGAAATGCCTACAGAGTAGAAGCAATGACAGATGCAGTACATTGTGGTGTTTTCAATTTTTAAAGTGTTTGAATTACGTATGCTGATCAAAACATACACATGTTAGGTGGACCACCAATTCCAAATTGAACGTAGTGTTAAGCGACGTGCAGACCAGGTAGATTAGTCATAAGAAATGCGTGTTTACAAGGGTAGAGCATGTGTGGGTCTGGGTGTCATTTCAGATGATTGGTGTTGACTCGAGCTGCTGACTGGCCGGTTTCCAATCTGTCGGGATTCTATGATCTTATGATTCTATCCTTCTTTGATTCGACGATGCTCTTGATATTTTAATGTCAAAAATCATTAGCCAGTGCAATGTTATTTAGATGTCTTTCATTAGCAATTTAGTTTGATTGTTACAGAACAATGGATGAAAAGAATGGAAGATAAACCTAAATAATTCTATTTAAATACTGATATATTTACGGATGTTCTTCTGATTATTTCAATTAATCAAAGAAAAGGACGTGATCCGTCTGTACTGCACACTATTAATTCTAATTGAACAGGGTGGAATATCATGAATCAGGTAGTCGTACACAAAACTCATTCAGTATAAATAGCCACATTCTGAACGAAACTGTATCTGTAAACACAGAACAGTTAGAAGGTTGTGTTTCTGTGGATATGTATGTGTAAAAGTTCCTTTGTGCACATTGATCCATGTTGACATAGTTTACCAATGCAGAGGTCTGTCTATTTTAATGTTTGACTGAAAAAATAAATGCATGTCTGCCTTTCTATTCCTTCTGTCTCTCGTTGCAGATCTCATTGGTATTCACTAACCTTTCCTCACAAATGTACGCAAACATACACGTTAATGTTAGAATCCATACACGCAGGTCACAAACACGCAAGCAAAATGCAACATATCATGGGGAGGGCACAGAGCAATGATGCACAATTATGGCTGAAGACGAGACTAACAGCAGTTCTATTGGACAATAAAACAACATTTCTTGATTTATCGTATGCTGGAATCAATGTGTCAGTTGTAGCAGGTAGTTACAGATCCAAACTCTCATTATTTGAACAAACTGCAAGTAAAACTACGAAACCAATATCTGACTTACCCCCTTGGCATTTTACCAAATCTGTGAGAGAATCAAAGACAAATAAAAGAGTCTGCTCAAACTGTGCCACTTGTGGAAATCTAGTCTAATGCAATGACATAAATGAACATGTTATGTCCAACTGCTGTCATGTGTCTCATTCAGAGAACGGGCTGAATTCCACATCGTGTTAAAGTAATTAAAGATACAGAAGTCTGAATTGAAAAAGTTTTCGTATTCTTGTGAATTACAAAGACGGGAATTTGCACCTTCGTGAACCATGTGATCAGCAGATGATAATTTAGTTTACTGGAGCCAATTCTATGAAGGGGTTGGTAACATTGGAACTCTGCAGTTACAACGCCCGTGTGTCATTGTATTACGATCTGACTCATTGACATAACGTTTTCAGTCAGGTGATCTGGGCAGAAGTTGATCGTCCAGCACTTATTACTTATCCCTAATTTCCCAGACGGCAGTTTAGTGTCAAGCCATTCCTTTTGATCTGGAGTGACAAGGAGGCCACACGAGCTAAGAATGTCAGACGTCCTTCCCTAATGGATTTTCGCGAACCTGATGATGTTTCATGATAACCAGCTATGGTTTCGGATCACCATCAGATTCTTACTTCTAGATTATTATTGAATTCACATTCCACGATCTGCCATGCTGTGATTGAAACTCAAGTCTTCCAGAAAATTAACTTAGTCTATTGATTAATAACCTCGCAATTATTTTGGAAGGCTGTCGCTTTGTTTCATTAGTATATATTTTTGCTTATTATGATGTGGAGTCATTACAGAGATATTGTGGCTCTCCCGTTAATCTCAGTATACAGAATATTCAAGTTTGGAGAGCACCTCAGCACACAAATTATTTGTTCCTAACATTCTTTCATAACCACATTTAACACAAAGCCAACCTGTACATCATATTCGCTGATTTTTGTTACTGCTTCATTTAGTTTATATGGAGTATTTTTGTTAATTTCATCATACTTACAAATGAAAATGGCAACTTTGACATCTCTGAGTATTTCTAAGTACACTAAGATATTCAGATATGGTCTGTGTTTAATATTAATCTTTCATAATTATGCGGTGTGTTTGGTTATCTTCAATAGCTAAAAACGGGAATTGGCGTAAGAAGGTGTTGCATCACTTTTCAACCATCTGTTACTTTGAAAGGTTTCCTCAAAGATGCAATGCTTTCAAGTATGAAGCAGCAACTTGGGAACTCAGAGACAAGAATAATTCTTAAATAAATTAAGTCTATTTTCATTAAGAAGTGTTCTACATTGAATATTATTGTATGATATGTTGAGGACGTGCACAGGATGGAAGGTGACATTGTTATGGGAATGTTCAATGACACCCTTGAGTCATGGAAACTACTGCAAATCAGTCCTGTGACAACTGTGATCAAAAATCGGATGAGTCACGGAAAACTTTCTAAATTCTGTAAAATTTAGATCTGTAGTCTTTCCACATCAAAACTCGTTGGGAGTATTGTTTCAAATAACAATACTCAAGTAAAAACATCAGAATTAGCATCCAATTCGATCTAAGTCAAAATTCAAAAGTCCTCGGATTATAATCATACCCTCCTACTTTAGTGATAATTGTTTCCCCTTTGGGTAATTAAAGATGACCTGAACAGCATATCATCAATTTCCCGAACTTCTACTGTCAAATCCGTTCCCTGCCCCCAAATTAAAGACTATAAGGATAGAGTCACATTAGTGCTCACATAACAACCCACCAACCACAAAATCCAACGTGTCACCCTTGGAAATTTCCAACAACTACAAACAGACCTCAATACATAACAGACGATTCCTTCCCCACCTCGTCCACTGTGCGGAGGAACCATTTATTGTACGAATCCCTCCTCAACTTCACAGTCAATACGGACTTCTTCACCACACCTGGTACATTCTCCTGCAACAGCAAGAGGTGCAACATCTGCATCTGCACCTAACCCTCGCCTCTGTCCATGATCACCAATAATCCTTTCTTTTGTGACAGAGATTGCCTTGCACTTCATCCAATTTGAATTAATTGTACCCTATGTGACCTCATCTATACCAAACAGAAAAAAAATGAAGACTCAGAGACAGTTAATGAAAATCTGGGTTCTTCAAGCATCAACCAAACCGACGTTCCGAATGACATTTATTTTAATTACCCCTTCCACTTCACTGGAAACATAACTATCTTTGCCATCTGCCACTGTCAGAGTGAAACCAAACGTGAGCTGCAGAATCAATACCCTTATAATTCGCCTGGGTTGGGATATTATGGCCTAATGGTTTCAACATTCACTTATACAGCTTCAAAATCTCTCCAGCCCCACCCTTCTCCAACTCCAGCCCTCCGCTCCTCCTCGCCTCCCTGACCCGACCTAATCTAATTATCTTCTAACCTATCTATCCACTCCAACCTTCCCCTAATAAATCTCAACAATCCCCAACCAGCATCCTGCTATCATGATCCCACCTCCATTCCCCAAAACCTCGTCCTCAGGCCTGACGGAGTTTTCAAACCAAAACAATGACTTTCCTGCTCCTTGAATTCTGTCAGGTGTTCTGCGATTTCATCGCCTCTCAATTATAGACTCTAGCTTCTAGCACACTTGGTCCATAATGTCAGTGGTTTACAGAGCACCATGTGAACTTGAATTAACAAGTTATCAGAGCGTTTCCCTTTCATGGGTTGACATGAAGAAAGGCATATTGCACAGAATTTACACACAGAGAGTTCAATGGGAACAGAGACCTAAAACACCATATATTTGGTATGAGCAGAGCATCGATTAATAAGTCTTTGCAGATGGATCAAGTGTAAGAGTTGGTGTGAGAAAAAATGTCTGAAGTTGACTAGGATGTGAAGGGGTTTAACTATCATCAATACATTTGAGGCAGAGAAATAATTGCAAAACAATATTAAAAATAATTTTGTGGTGGAGACAACCCAACCAACCCAACAGCTGTAATTATATGGTAGTTACAAGAGTTGCGTGCCAAGTGTCCAACTGAAGAAAACAAAAGTTATAAACTAGACAAACTAATTAATGTAGAGAGATCATAAGAAGGTATCAAGGATAATTGAACAGGACAATAAGGAAATTTTTCTGAATTCAGAACAGCATGGTGGAGTTACAGAAAAGATCACGATTGTAACCGTCTGCATTGTTACAGAATTTCGTGATCTGTTTCTGTTTGGCGATTCTGCACTGTTGTCTGTCTCGAAGGCCGACTTGAAGGAGTCTTTCCTGAAGAATAGAGGCCGAAGGCCCTTGATCACTAAATGTTCTGCAAATAGAAGAGAACATTCTTATCTGGCGAATATTGCACAATGCATATGGTTATATCTTACCAACGTGCCCCTGGACATCATTGCCTGCAACGTACGAGATAGACAATATTGGCTTTCCTCTTGAGAACCTGACGTGTACGTGATGGCTGGTATTTTCACACACGATGGAGTATCCGTGTCGACGCTGTATCATGTCTTGCAGTGGTTACCATGGCAGTGTTGTGTGGTATTGTGGTCAATGTTGTCCTGATGATGAGATAGCTTGCTGCAAATAATGATCCGTTTGGCACTTGTCTGAAGGCCTTCGGAGATTTTCATTGTCATTGAAGACATGTCAAGGATGCGACACACATGACATAGTGTATATGCTTTGGAGATGTACTGGATGACAAAAGGCATTCTATCGATCATGTGCTGTGTGTGTCTTCTGAGGAGCACTTTGTGATTATTCGCTGTGGCCCAACGGAACTGGCAATCAATGAGTTGACCATCATATCCCGTTCTCAAGAGGGAATCTTTCAGCAGATTTAGTTGTTCATCACGTTCCTCTCGTCTAAGCAGATCCTGTGCAAACACGGTCTTGTCCATAGGCGATGGCTTCTTTAATAGGTTTAGGCTGGAAGCTACAGACATGCAGCATCATGAGGTTATCCCTTGGCTTGCGGTAGAGTGATGGAAGTATTGATACATTCATCCTTGATGGAGATGCGTCTGTCCAAGAATGACACTGAATATGCAGACTTGTCCATGGCAAGTTTGATGATTTGATGAAATTTGTTGATATTGTTGCATCGTCGTTTCACTGATTTCTTGCCATGAAATCAGAGGAAGAAAACATCGATGTATACGTTGGTGTGCAGAGTTGGTTG
Source organism: Chiloscyllium plagiosum (assembly GCF_004010195.1). Classification (NCBI taxonomy): domain Eukaryota; kingdom Metazoa; phylum Chordata; class Chondrichthyes; order Orectolobiformes; family Hemiscylliidae; genus Chiloscyllium; species Chiloscyllium plagiosum. The sequence goes on along the minus strand of NC_057756.1, from coordinate 3,396,987 downwards.
GAGATCCTGTGTAGCAACTATATCTTGCTCGAACTTATCAATGGAAATAATGAGATGTTTGGATGCATGTTTGGTCCCTATGGCTGTTCCGTGTGCCTGACTGAAATACTGGTTGTTGAAAATGAAGACATAGCAGTTGAGGATGAAGCAGATGAATTGCAGTGATGCTGTAGAATTCCAAAACATTCATCTGATGAGGAATGTCCCTGCTTCCAATGATTTCTGATACTAAGTTCTTGTAAGATAGCTGCAGTATCGCAACAGAAGCGGGGGTTCATGTACAATGCGATTCAAGATGTCATCAACATAGCGAGATTTGCTATAGGCAGAATCGCTAAGCAGCAACGGATAACAAAGTTATGCACCCATGAAGATTACCTCCATTGTTATCTTTATTTTATGCTGTACTACATGTGAAACCCGCCTTATTATTCTGCATTTGTAAAATCTCCCTTCCTGTGCTGTATAAATACCATCATGTGGATAACGTTTTGGAATCTCTCAACCTTAATTAGCTTGTATAGTTTTGGATTATTTGCTACTTATAATCGTCTCTGATTCTGCGACTTTGGTCACGAGTACCACTTTTTTTGAAAATATTTCTCTGCCTCAAGTAATTGGACTAAAGTTCATCCATTTCATTTTTAACATTTTAAAACGCCTTCTAATAAGTTTGTTCACCTGCGGAGACTTATTATTCGGCTCTCCACTACTTGTGTAATTAGCTTGTTATCTCCGAACACTGTTCACTCTGCCTAAAACTTCTTTACCTGTCAGATTTTCATCACTTCACCTGATGAAAGACCAGTGCCGTGAAATCTTGAGATTTTAAATAAACCTGTTGGACTACAGCGTGGTGCCAGTCATTTCTGACTGTGTTCAATCCAGTCCAACACTGGCACCTTCCCATCATACTACAATTCGATCCAGTCAAGGGCTGGCAACGCAACGTTAAAAGAAGATCCCGTTACTCCTGACCGAAATTTAATAACTGTTGAAGCCCGTGCCCCGAACAGCCACGTTGAATAAAAACGTATTTTGTAATTGATTATCTTCCATGCATCCTTCTCATCATTCAATAGTTGCAATATATCATTCTGATAAGATAATATGAGCACACATTTAACAGTGAACACAAGAATTCATCATGTTTGGTTTATTTATAGCATGCGTTTCCAATGATCACAGCAGGACTTTCCAGTTACTGCAGCAGTGCAAGAAGCAGGTTCCTGGTCCCTTTTGTACCTCAGTGATGTTCTCCCTCCTGCTATACCAGGAGGCCTGGATTGAAGACCTTCGTTTTCCAACGTTGTGTAATAAAATGTTTAAACTGGAAGGTTGGAGGAAAAATGATTGATAAAAAAATGACATTGACATTGCAATGCAGATGCTGATAGTCGAAGACTCCTTAAAGTTATAACGTACCATATGCCAAACTAGTCTCTCTTTCGTTCTGTCCCTATACATATATTCGTAATTCTCTTTATTTCGCTGTTTCTCTCTCCCTCTCTTTGTTAATAATCATTGTTAACCTTTGCATGAATACATAATCAATACTTGCTGATGCTGAAGAGGTTAGGATCTGATTTTGTTGTGTCTTTATCTTATTTTGGACATTGAGAGGCTGTATTGCTCACCTGGCATCCCAGTAACCTTTTTCAATAATTGTAGACTAAATAAAAGTTGAAAAACGAACTTGTCTTCCTGTGTCGTGCATGACTAACACAGATATATTTCAGTTATATTATACCCTATCACAGTTTGACTGAAACAGATTAGATATCGACAATTTATACTAAAGCGCACATGCACGAGCGCAGACAGGCATACATGCAAGCAATTAACTAAACACAAATATACACCGTTTACTGAAAACCATACTATTTTGTCAAAGACTACTGTAGAGCACGGCATCCCTCCTCCCACTTTGCGTCTCGCCCATCAGCTTTCATCACTTCCACTATGAAAAGTATGAGTTCATCAAAGCATTTGAGAACATATACATTTAGGCAGAGAAAGTTTAAAAGCATTAGATCTCTGTACGATGGTTAGGAAATGCGTGATTATTAATCACACATCCTCATGCATAATCTGCGGTGATGAAGCAACTTTATATATATATATATATATATATATATATATATACATATTTTACAATGAACAGATCTTTGTCTTTTTATTGAAAACATTGCCATTATTGCTCTTTACAATTCGGAGAACTGCTACAAATTCTATAGAGTCTGGGATACCTTGGCAAATGTCTTACCTTGTTGGCGTATTGCATCATCTGTGATGGTGCAAAGAAAAGTAAAGATTTTGTTTAAATTGTATAATTTATTCAAAACTAGTTTAGTCCATTGCAGCAAATTCAAATAAAGGGTTCGGGTTTGTTTGCTGGTCATCCCTTCTCATGTCATGTATGTCCTACTGAGAAAGGTCACCAGGCAAAATCTGAGAAGACCAAATTAAAACAAATACACACTATAGAAGCATTATACCAAAATTTGAGTAATCCGTATAGAAAGAGCACTCCATGGATGAACCGTCATTCAAGTAAAAAAGTCATACTTCAAACAAGTCAAAAATATTTCATTAAACTGTTAATATTAGAATTTCTAATTTTTGGTATGTCAGAAAATTTTCCACGTCGACCTCTTTTATATGACATGTCATGATAATTCAAATGCAAGAGATAATCTTTTACATATTATTTTTGAAAACATGCCAATATATGACATTATTTTGATCATACAGAGACTTACAACAGGCCAACTACAGTATCTTACAGTAGAAAATAGGGCTTTAAGTGTTTTAAGTATGTTTAAAGATTGATATCTAATCAGTTACTAGCCCTTTTTGTTCGAGAATGCAGGATAGGCGTGTCGGATACATGCATGCATCTGGAATAATGATACTGACACAGAATTAAAGATGACAACTGTTCCAAAAATGTTCCTCAGTCCATCTACATTCGATTAGTCAATGATAAACATCACACTCTTGTATGTCCATTTTGACCACTTCGCTCACAGCAACATCAATGTTTTTGCATTGCAGATTCACATTTAAACATTTGGATCGTAAGATGTCCATAAGAAATAAGAACAAGAAAGTTAATTCCCTTTTGGTCAAATGGAGGTGGATTTGAAAGCTCCAACTGGAGCGCCTCCCCTTCTTCTCTTATTTCACGTTCACTTGTTCTTTTGCCCCTGTTCCCCCTATTGGAGTTTTCCCCGGATGTAGTGCGGGATGGAGGTGGGTAGCAGGGTCCGCTGGAAGCCCAAGCAGAATAGGGATGATCAGCAGGCCCTGAGAATTACGAGGATAACCAACGAGCCTGAAGCTGGTGCATTCATTGTGGGGACAATATGTAGACTGGAGGATTGCGTGGATTGGGAATAGTCAACAGGCTGGAAGCCCGAGTGATGAGAGGATGGCCAGCGAATTTTACACTCAAGTGGAATGGGCATGGCCTGTGGGCTGCAGGTCTGAGCAGAGCAGGGTGGTGTTTGGACTGGGGACCAGTGCGATTGGTCAATGACTTTTGAGCCGACGCAGACCATTTATGAAAAAACCCCAGCGCTGATCTGCTGAAAAGAAAGTGGAAATGCTTATGTTTTTCGACATGTTCCCATTTTTCTAACATACACTACGATTAACTTTTTTTAATGCAACTTTTTTAGTTTCTTTTTTTCTCCCCATATTTCTGTATTTGATGTCTAAAGTTTGTACCTCTGTAAGTTGCAATTAATTTATCGCCAAAAAGAGTGACATTGTAAAGTTTTCAATGAATTCCTGCATTTCCATACTTGATCACACATGACAATCACGATATTCTATTTTATTCTCCACTTTCAACATTCTCCATCATTCAATTGGATCACGGTGGATCCGAAATTCCTTACATCCACGTTACTGAGTTTTATTATAATATTTAATTCCAGCATTAATGAGGATACTTCTTTATCAGTCAAAAATAAACGCTAAGGTTCTGTTCACGAAGCACATTTTTAGCAAAAAGTTCTCAACATTCTGAAACCTCTGAGAGAAGAAATTTTACGTGATCTTATTCATTAACGCCTGCTTCATGTATACTGAGAAATGCCTATTGTTTCTGGAATTTCCCACATTCGGGATATCCTTTCCGCATCTGCCCAACAAACCTCTTCAAAACATTTGCCGATTTGCATTTATATCATCTGAATGAACCTGCTTCACACTGACTCCAATTTCTCGTTTGGTAAAGCATCAAAACTCTGCTCTGTAAATCATGGTGTATTATCACCTGCATTTTGAGCTATTGCAGTATGACTTCACTACCACAAAACATTAACATACTTTACATATATTCCAACTCGATCAAACTTGCTGATTGCCTGGACCACTGGGTTCTAGCTTTCGGCGTTTTGTGCAAACACATCTCCATGTCTCTCTGTGCTCTATTTTCTGCATTTTTGTTGTAAAGTGATTTGCTGGTTTTGTCCTTCATTTGAAAATGAACAACTTCCATTTTTCAAGAAAATATTCCGGATGCATTTGTTTTTCTTTTCTTTTTTATTTAACTAACACTTTAGTGTCTCTCTTTCAACACTTTGTATCATTCTCATACCTTGCCTTCTCACCCATTTTTATATAACCCCCAAATTTCACATTAACGCATTTGCTTTGGAACTGAAACTATTGACCTATGCTTCATGATCACAACATTTCAGCAATTTGTGGGAGATTGGGCCATTATCTTCCTACGAAATTGGGGTTTCATATTCCCTTTAATCTCATCTTGATCAAAAGTTTTCTGCTATCGTTTGTACACGTGGTACCTCTCAAGACCTTCACACATTTCCACAATTACTTCTACTTTTCATGACCAAATACAGTCTACTATGCTCCAATGCAAAAACAAACTTTCTTCCATCTATCAACATTACAGACACTCACGAACCTAGACAAATGTGGGCGGCACGGTGGCACAGTGGTGGGCGGCACGGTGGCACAGTGGTGGGCGGCGGCCTGTTTCCACACTGTAATGTAATCTAATGTAATCTAAAAAAAAATGTGTTGTCAATCTTCACTGTGCATACTCTGATGCAAACATATTCCTCATGTAATCTGTATACTGGCTTGGCAAACCAAAATCTACCTGTGTCCAAGTCAAAGTTGTATACATTTCCAAAGGAATGTTTCTTCAACTAATGACCAAATTCTAACATCATGCTGCTACTTAAATAGGATCAAAACATGTCATGAGGAACGAATTATGAAACAGACAATGGTGAATATCTTAACTCAAAGTCTACGATACTTAGAACTGGAATTTATTATAGAGGCCAAGGATGACCAAGAGTCTGTCATTCATTGCAGAAGAAATCTATAACCGGGTTATTTAAATCCTCTGGTGAATAAAATATGTTCGATTTATTTGGGGGCTCGCGTGTGTGTTATTTCAGACTGGGGAGAACAGCATGCGGTCCAGTTTTAATCGCCTTTGCTAATTGAAGGAAAGACAATTAAGGTTAGCCGAGCCAGCTTCATGCATATACAAGGAATAACTCTATTCCTTGTCTCATGAAGGCAATCTAACTAAAAATTTCTCGACGATCATATCTCCCTTTGTTGTAAAAGTGAGGATTTGTGGACATGCACAATAATGTCAGTCGCACCTTTAGGCGTTTCCCTGAATCATACAGTTTCTTACCTGTATTGAAAATATTTTCTCAGTTTTCAGGCTATCTGACCATCCCATGTCCATCACCATATAAGTTAACGCAATCTACATAGATACAATCATGTTTCGAATGTTCCAGCAACTGAGTTAAGAAACGGCCAGTAGTGATTTTTCAAATGATGAGTTGTTACAGAAATGTCAATGGTCTTGACAGTGACATCTATGGAGTTCATATGGAAAGAGTCACCTGGTCACCAAGGCAATTCTAAATGTAATATGCCGAATGTTGTTGGATCCTGCGAACACATTGCTATCTGTTTACCAATCAGGTCTTAACAGAAGAATTGCTGAACTGAGGTACTTGACAACAAATTTATTACATTATCTGCACAGCGCAAAGATATTTTACAAATTGTCTCAACTTTGTCAATTATTGCTTCTGCATGCGCACTTTTCATTATAAATGCAGGCTGATTCACGTATTGATTCGTTTTGGTAACTCAAGAATGCTCACAATTATTTAAAGCATAGTTTATGCTGTGGTTCTGTTCGCCGAGCTGGAAGTTTTGTTGCAAACGTTTCGTCCCCTGTCTAGGTGACATCCTCAGTGCTTGGGAGCCTCTTGTGAAGCGCTTCTTTGGTGTTTCCTCCGGCTTTTATAGTGGCCTCTCCCTGCCGCTTCCGGTTGTCAGTTTCAGCTGTCCGCTGTAGTGGCCGGTATATTGGGTCCAGGTCGATGTGTTTGTTGATGGAGTTTGTGGATGAGTGCCATGCTTCTAGGAATTCCCTGGCTGTTCTTTGTTTGGCTTGCCCTATAATGGTAGTGTTGTCCCAGTCAAATTCATGTTACTTGTCGTCTGCGTGTGTGGCCACTAGGGATAGCTGGTCGTGTCGTTTCGTGGCTAGTTGATGTTCGTGGATGCGGATCGTTAGCTGTCTTCCTGTTTGTCCGATATAGTGTTTTGTGCAGTCCTTGCATGGGATTTTGTACACTACATTAGTTTTGCTCATGCTGGGTATCGGGTCCTTCGTTCTGGTAAGTTGTTGTCTGAGTGTGGCTATTGGTTTGTGTGCTGTTATAAGTCCTAGTGGTCGCAGTAGTCTGGCTGTCATTTCAGAGATGTTCTTGATGTATGGCAGTGTGGCTAGTCCTTGGGTTGAGGCATGTCCTCGTTCCGTTGTCGTTCCCTTAGGTATCTGTTGATGAAATTGCCAGGATATCCGTTTTTGGCGAATACCTTGTATAGGTGTTCCTCTTCCTCTTTTTGCAGTTCTGGTGTGCTGCAGTGTGTTGTGGCTCTTTTGAATAGTGTCTTGATGCAACTTCGTTTGTGTGTATTGGGGTGGTTGCTTTCATAGTTCAGGACTTGGTCTGTGTGTGTGGCTTTCCTGTGTACCTTGGAGGTGAATTCTCCGTTAGGTGTTCTCTGTACCCTCACGTCTAGGAATGGGAGTTGGTTGTCCTTTTCTTCCTCTCTCGTCAATCGGATTCCTGTGAGTGTGGAGTTGATGATCCGGTGTGTTTTCTCTATTTCCGTGTTTTTAATGATTACAAAGGTGTCATCAACGTATCGTTTGTGTGTATTGGGGTGGTTGCTTTCATAGTTCAGGACTTGGTATGTGTGTGTGGCTTTCCTGTGTACCTTGGTGGTGAATTCTCCGTTAGGTGTTCTCTGTACCCTCACGTCGAGGAATGGGAGTTTGGGTTGAATTTGTGGTAAGACTGTTTGTTCTAACCGTTGCATTACTGCTTCTGCTATGAGTCCCGAGATCGGTGAGCCCGTGGGTGTTCCGTTGATTTGTTCGTATATCTGGTTGTTGAATGTGAAGTGTGCTGTGAGGCACAAGTCCAGTAGTTTAAGTATGCCGTCTTTGTTGATAGGTTCAACGTCCTGTTGTCTGTTATGTTTGTTCAGCAGGTTGGCTATTCCTTGTTATCAGGGGTACGATACTTTGTCTCACTGATTGTTGTGTCTCCTCTGTCAGTCCATTGTTCTTGAGTGTGCATTCTCGTGCTGCTAGGAAGTCTGCTGTCTTGGCGTCCCTGTGGTTGTAGTTGAGTCCCTTGGCCAGTATTGTTCTTTCTGTGTCTGTGAGCTGTCTGAGGGAGAAGTTTTTAACCCAGGTGTGTGTTGTGGTGTCCTCTTTGTTGTGTGATAGTTTGGCCATATTTTCTTTTAGTGCCGTTTTTTTGAGGTGTGTAGTCTTGTTCTGTCCTATGGTGACAGCCTGTTCTATGGTCCGGGACCATTCCTGATTAGTGGTTTTTGAAATTAACGACTTTTGGCGCGCAATTTCTTGTCTGTATCTGTGAAGTCTGTTGTGAGCGTCTGTAATCATTACCTGGATCATCCTGGGTCCGTTCTGTCTGGCTGTGTCCCTGGCTTGTGGGTTGTTGACTGGCGGTCTGTATCTGACACTTGGTGGAAGGATTCGATTCTTTCGGCATTCATGCAGCAACTGGAATTGTTCGTATGTGGCGCTGAGGCGGTTGGCGCAGGATTAGTGCAGGATAACCTCAACACCAAGGAGAGGGAAGCACTAAAATCACTAAGAAAAGATAAGAACATAATCATACTACCAGCAGACAAAGGCAGAATGACGGTCATCCTGGACAAAGCAGAGTACATCCAAAAAGCACAACAACTACTTGCAGATATCAACACCTACCAAAAGAGGTGAGCTGAACCCACCCCCCAGCTCACCAATAGGATAAACAACACACTGAGGAACCTCCAAAAAAAAACGGACAGATAACCAGGTCTGACCTACAAATAATGATACCTGAAAGCAACAACACCCCCAGATTCTATGGACTACCTAAAGTTTACAAACCAGGCATCCCACTCAGACCCATAGTATCACTACCAGGGACACCATCACACAAACTGGTGAAAGAACTACAGCAGAAACTGAAACACCTGATCAGCGGATCCAGACACTCTATACAATCAACACAGGAATTCTTGGACATCATCAGAAATACACACATAGACAAGGAAGAAACCATGGTCTCATTCGACGTAACGGCACTGTTCACCTCTATTGACAAAGCCCTAGCCAGAGAAACAATAGCCAACCTGCTGAACAGACATAACAGACAACAACATCAAAGACGGCATACTTAAACTACTGGACTTGTGCCTCACAACACACTTCACATTCAACAACCAGATATAAGAACAAATCAACAGAACACCCATGGGCTCACCGATCTCGGGACTCATAGCAGAAGCAGTAATGCAAAGGTTAGAACAAACAGTCTTACCACAAATTCAACCCAAACTCGGGGTCAGATACGTTGATGACACCTTTGTAATCATTAAAAACACAGAAATAGAGAAAACACACCGGATCATCAACCCCACACTCACAGGAATCCGATTCACGAGAGAAGAAGAAAAGGATAGCCAACTCCCATTCCTAGAGGTGTTGGTACAGAGAACACCAAACGGAGAATTAACCACTAAGGTACACAGGAAAGCCACACACACAGACCAAGTCCTAAACTATGAAAGTAACCACCCCAACACACACAAACGAAGCTGCATCAGGACACTATTCAAAAGGGCCACAACACACTGCAGTACACCAGAACTGCAAAAAGAAGAAGAGGAACACCTATACAAGGTATTCGCCAAAAACGGATATCCTCGCAATTTCATCAACAGATGCCCAAGGGAACGACAACGGAACGAGGACATGCCTCAACCCAAAGTACTAGCCACACTACCATACATCAAGAACATCTCTGAAATGACAGCCAGACTACTGCGACCACTAGGACTTATAACAGCTCACAAACCAATAGCCACACTCGGACAACAACTCACCAGAACGAAGGACTCGATACCCAGCATGAGCAAAACTAATGTAGTGTACAAAATCCCATGCAAGGACAGCACAAAACACTATATCGGACAAACAGGAAGACAACTAACGATCCGCATCCACGAACATCAACTAGCCACGAAACGACACTACCAGCTATCCCTCGTAGCCACACACGCAGACGACAAGTAACATGAATTTGACTGGGACAACACTACCATTATAGGGCAAGCCAAACAAAGAACAGCCAGGGAATTCCTAGAAGCATGGCACTTTATCCACAAAGACCATCAACAAACACATTTACCTGGACCCAATATACCGGCAATATACCGGCCACGACAGCGGACAGCTGAAACTGACAACCGGAAGCGGCAGGGACAGGCCACTATAAATGCCGGAGGAAACACCACAGAAGCGCTTCACAGGAGGCTCGCAAGCACTGAGGATGTCACCTAGACAGGGGACGAAACGTTTGCAACAAGAACTTCCAGCTCGGCGAACAGAACCACAGCAACGAGCACCCGAGCTACAAATCTTCTCACAAACTTTGAGCATAGTTTATCCCGACAAACCTTGAGCATTTTTATTTCCTTTCAATAGAAAAGTGGTTTAAATTACAATTCAAGAGCCCACAGAATGGGCAACCATGTATTTTCCAGTGTGATCCTCTGGTACATTATTGCAGAGATTAAAAGAATGACAATGGATTTTGCTTTCAAAAATAAAAATGTATTTAATCAAACTGGCAATCTGTCATGATAGGAGCCAAACTTGATTCTTGAGGCAAAAAAGAGCATGGGCCGTTTGAAATCACAGAAATACTGTAAAGTATTTGAATATGTATGTAGGTCACTTTTAAAAAAAACAAGTTCTCTCATGTTTCACCTCCCATTTTAATAGTTTTCACGTTACATTTTGATGCAAATTGATACGTTCACTTCTACTCAATCAATGCTCTGCTTTGTTACCACGAACTCTCTGTTGCTGCTGCAAAAAGCTTAAGTCTCCCCTTCCGTTCTCCATATTTATGAAATAGTCGATTTCTTATCTACTACGAAGAAGCAGATGTGCAACACAAGAATATAGTCTTGATTCTGTTGATGAACTGAAATGTTACGCTGTCGTATTTCTCCTGAACTGTGTTAACTCTACAACTAACGAAACATGAGAAATGTGATTTGATTGGACACAAATCACCGTTGCATATTAGATTTGCTATGAAACGTTCAGGTCACACCAAATTAAATGGTAACATTCGACTGTTAGACTATTTTGTCACCAGATTCGCACTCGTATTGACTCTCCCATTGCATCTGTTGATTGAATTCATTAATACTATGCTTACAAGTTGTGGAGATATGGAGACAAAGTGAGGACTATCGATATTGGGGAAGCAGAATCCGACTGACATATCAAGATATGACTACTTTCTCCATTTCCATGTTGGATCTATATGGGATTCACCAAAAATCTAATGCTGCATTTTCTTCTTCTTAGCATCTCTTAAACGAAAAAGCTAAAACAACAAGTAACCAGAAACCCTGATGTTCTTAATCACTCTTCTGGTTTTCAGTAACCTTTCTACATACCTTGGAACACCAATATCTGAACATCTACAATTAATTTTCGCAGCTTTACAGACCACCACTGCGTCAGTACTCATAGATTGCCAAGACAATGCCTTTTTATTTGAAAACAGCTAATAACTTCCAATTGTTCGAATGCATGCCATCTGTCTTGTCCAGTATTTGGTCCTGTCACCAACTCACTTCGGAAACCGAGATCATATCAATCGTGAAGCAATGGCGCTTACAATCTAATGGCTGATAAAAATAAGATCCACAGAAAACTAAAAAAATAAATTTTCAGTTTGAAATAAAAACGTCACATCCACCCCCATAAGCAAACATTTGACATTGACATTGTGAATAGGCATGCTGAATGTGAGTCCAAAGTGAAGCATCTTAAACACATTTTAAATATGCTTAGAAAATCTGAAATTGTTACCACAGCCAAATAGTCAAAAGCATGGCTCGAATGAAGAACAATTACAAAGCTCCAACATACATGCAGTCTATAATTTAAATTACTTTTTATTGTTTAAGTTTTTTCCAGATCGAAACTGAAGGAAAAGTTTGTGTGATACAAAGCACTCGGTGAAGAAGCAGCAAGCCTTACTTTTAAGATGCTCCATTTTCTGAAGTTGTACAGACTTCTGAGATATCTTATTTTATTAACATCTTACCTGCTTGGCTTCTTTGAAGGTCTGTGAATTCACACATAAAAGCAAACGCAAATTAATATTTCTGCTGAAGTTACATCACCAAGTACAGCAAATTCACAAAACAATTGCAGGGATTCGCATATCAGAGAATCACAAAATTGTATTCACCATTCGTTTGCAACTGTGAACATCATCGATATATGTGAAAAGAAGACTGACTTTCTGCATCTCTACTTTTTAAAAATTACATTGCAAAATACACGTCATGCATAACTTCAAAATAAGTTCCTGCATAACTGTAAGGAGAGCTGATTATCAATTAATTTGAAGAAATAAGATTGCGACCTTTCATCAGAATCTCACCTTTGCCTATCCTTTTTCGGTAATTTTAAATTATGTTGTTTTCAACAGATCTTTTAACATCTTAAGCTCGTTGCATTAATCATGACTTTTGTCTGCCCTTGAGAATACCCAGGGTTCCAAAATCGCCGTGTGTCCGCAAAATGTACTCAGTAGGTTGTTGTGAGTTTCTTATAAATGTAATCTTACGCTTCAGTAGCTACCTCAGGATCTTAAAGAAGAATATTCATACATCCAACGTTGAACCTCTGGTAACATCAGAATAAATACAATGCTGAGCGTATAAATGGAACAGCTAAGTGAAGGTCCTATCGTTATGTGTTTTTTTTGCTGCGGATTGTGAATAATGTTGTCCAATTTTGAAAATAAAATGATTATTCATTCTGGTCATGAAATCACTTCTCATTTTTGGTGAAAAAGGAGAAGAATCTGGTCAACATGAAGTAAACGTGTACACAGTAAGAGCATGTCCTCAGTTGTGTTTTCACGTGAGTACTTTGCATCTAGCCCTTCCACAACACATGTTTGGAATGCGCGCAGAGAAACCAGTACATATCTCAGTCTGCCTCTCTCTCACGTGCCGAACAGTGCGTCACTTTCGCTGTCGCTGTCATAGAATCACACGAAGGCATAATCACAAATAAAGAAACATGGGAAAATATCATTGTTAATAATGATACTGTCTAATTGAAAAATGAAGGATGATTGATTCCTGTCATGCAGTCATTTTTCATTATTATTGCAAAAAAAGAACCCTGTCAACTGTAAGTAACCATGTGTGCAGTCAGAGCAAGTCCTCAGGCGAGTTTGCACGTGAGTACATTGCATCCTGCTTGGAACGCATGCAGAGAAATCAGTGCAAAAACTCAATCTGCCTCTGTCTCACGTGCTGAATATTTCATCATTTTCGCTTTCATATAATGACGTAAAGGCACATTCACAAAGAAAGAAACGGGGAAAAGAAGCAGCCAGATGAAGGCAAATCCATATTTATATAATGGTATGCAGATAAATAATGGTTCACATAGCTCATAAACAGAGCAGCAAAAATGAGAAAGTTTTTTTCGCCACTTGAGGTAAACGCTTTCTTGAGCCATTACATTTTTTCTTTTAAATTGCCATGACGTAAATGTACAAAACCTAATCATTTCCACGACTTTCAGACTGAGCTGTGGAAAAGCAAATCTCTGTCTTAACTTATTGGCATATTAGTGAGGGCCATACGAATAGATTGATCTTATTTTACCGTTATATCCAAAATACTCAATTAAAAGTCAACCAAATCGTCAAATGGAAATGTCAGATTCAAATTGGCAGATGCCATGTCTCGTTGATTATTCAGGCAGAGTAAAACAGCAATAAGTTACATGAATTATAAAAAAGTATAACTAATTTCTAAAAGATGCAAAATGATACAAAATAGATACATGCAACATTGCATCACTCTTGCGAATTATAAAACAAACAAACATAACGATGGAAAAAGTATTCCAACAAGGGCACCAAAAATGTGATGTTCCAACAATTTAATTTTTATTGGAGGAGGTTCGATTCTTTTTTGCATATTGTCTCCAGGGACCTCTTCAATGCTGCATGGAAAAGAGCTGTGCAACACCGATCAGTTTGTGCTGATAAACACACGGCCCCGTCTCCTGTTTATTTTTTCCCAAACAATTGGCACTTCGAGGAGAGTCATTCATCAGTCGGTTAGGAGCATTCTGGTCTTCATCAGTTGAAGATGTATCATCATTTACATCATAGGCAGTCCAGGCAGTAAGTAGTCGTACGAAAAGAACTAAGGAAGAAGAGTGAATTGCGGTGTGTGAGGAGGGCAATCATTAGTCCTTAGTGCATTCTCAAGGAGCTTACGAGACCCACGAATGAACAGAAAGAGGACCGACACGAGTTCACGTTTGGGACTGTGAAGAGTCTCACAGTTGTTTAGGGCGAGGAGAGTAACGCATTTCACCTTGAAGATATTAAGGAGACTCACAGTTGAATAGTGATAGTAATGTTTGCACTAGTATCGTGAACGAACACTGCAGCAGAACAGGAAACCTTTTCATCCTGGTGATGGTAAAAAGCCCACAGTGCACAGTGAAAGTGAAAGCAACAACTGAGCTGTGGAAGAGCACCACAACTGGTCACCTCTGGAGTACGAAAAGGTTACAATGTAGGATAAGAAGGGAAGAAACCTTACATCACCCTATAGTCGGTTAAGTGAGTCTCAAGGAATGTTTGAGTGAAATGTTCAACAATGAGAAAGATCAAGATGGAGACTGCGGGCATGATTTCTAACACCTTGACTGAGGCCTCCATGAGTTGAAGAGAAATTTCGTGCCAAAACTAGTTTCCTTTTCTATCAATGAACCAACCCAAATTGCTGTGTTTTTTTTTAATATCCACCCAACTAATGTATAACAGTAGTAACCGTTTAAATAGTTTTTTTTATTTCAAAAGCTATGATAACCAGCAGTTTCTATTTGAAGTTATTATGTCACTGGCATATTGAAAATGCGATGTTTAGATAATTTAAATGAAAAGTAAGGATTAGCAGCAGCAGACACTGTGCTGAAAATTGTAGCAATATGGAAGAGTAATTATCAGTGTCTTTTTAATAGTCTTTCGGAAGAGCTCATGAAAAGAACAATTGGCTTAGATACTGTACATAAAACATTAACCCGTGATGGCACCTTTGCGCTTTACAATTGAATAAACAAAATCGAAAGCTGCGGGATTTGGTAAAAGAGCTCCAAGGTAAACATGATTACCACCCGGCAAGCATAATTTCCAAAGCAAGTAAAAGAATGCAGATCGAACAATATTGTGACTGGACCAAATTAATATTGATCTGAATCTGATGGTGAATGGACTGTTTCTCTATTAGAGGATAAAAATAAGTCCGAAGAAATCTATGAACAGACAGCAACGTGGACTATTATCTTGCAACAACATGGTATGATTGTGGACAGCGTTTCTCTCACAGTTTCATCTCTGTGTTGAGACAAATCCAGTGAGTATTATCACATATGAGTTGGAAGATGCACAAAGCAGAAGAACCCATCAGCACATTTGAGACAGCGATCAATACTTCCTTTTCCCGAATGAAGTTAAATAAGCCATTCAAGAATATAAGATTGCATTCACAAAGTGTGACGATGACAGTTACAAGGACGGCATTCTTTACGATCGATTGAAAACACTGCAACTAAAAAAGAGTAGGACAAAAACATCATTATTTCAAGATTTTCAAATCGTATTCCATTGTTAAGTTTAAAAATTGTTTTTCATTTTTAAACTGCTGGAAAACTCATGCTGTGGAAGTAGTTGTCAGTTGTTTTGAAGCATATAAAACTTTCTGGATGCCATCTCATTTGTATTCCGATTTTATAGTGAGGAAGGTACTGCTCATACAGCTTCTGAGAAAGTACTTCCTTTAAAAATGTCGAAATTTAAAATGCCAATCAGGTATTATTAAACGTCGGTGGATAGTTTTCACACTGAGTACATGGAAGTGTGACATGACGTCACTCAGTGATGTGAACGCAGCCCATTCTGAGATGAGCAGTTTTATTATTACAGATATTTTTTAACATGGTTGACAGTTGTAAGCCAAGTCATATGCCTGTTCTGTAGTAGGTTCTGCGACGCTGAGTATCAATAAATCGCAATGCATCATCCCGAGCGTGTGATTTTTTTTTTGTTTCTGAAAAGGATTCAAGAATATAGCAAGGGGGGGGGGGGAGTGGTGCAGTTCTTATGGAAGCAAAATATTTGCATTCAGGACAAACTAATCTGATGGCAATAATTGGAACCCCGGAAAAAACAACACTTTTTAACTCTGGATGCAATTATTTCTGAAGTTTGGATAGACAAAATAACTTGATACAAACAGCCAGTTCGAACACGTAAAGGGAAATTCAATTGAATGCTAAAGGACATATAATATAAATTATTTAAGTTTTTATTTAAAACCAGCGCTAAAGTATAAGTTGTTTTTATTTGTAATAAGAAAATAAACTTGGTGGTAAATAGATGTGATAGAAATTAATTCTGAGTCAACAAAAATACATTTGACACATATGAGTCGGTTAATATCAATTTTAAATTTGCAATAAGTTTGAAAGAAGGAAGTCAAGTATAATTGGGAAAGTTTTTGTGAAAGTTGTATGTGCATTTTTAGTGAAGAACAAATCATCACAATCTCGTGAATATTGAAACCATATAGCAATCACGTCTGTTCGTCTGTTTTAAAAGCCTTTAGAAAGCGTGCCTCTTTTTTTAAAAAAACTCTGGGTTATAAGGTTTTCCCAGAGTCGCTAAAACAGTTATAATTGTAACTAATGGAACCTAATGATGATTAAATTTTACTATCAGTAAATAAATAGTGAAAGAGCATCAAATGAAAATGGGGGGAAATGGTTGAGTTAAATTGAACAAATCCATTGAAGTCAAAGAGATGAACGAACTGAAAAATCAAAAACAATCTCTTGAACATATGTGAGCCCTAATAGTGATTTTTTAAAGTAAACTGAATTGACGAATTAAGCTACTATTTTGGCGTATTGAACGTGGTGAAGAACGTACAAAGAAATCCTCAGTAACATTTGATTTTTACAAAAAAAAAACTTTTATGTCAGTAATGCGTGAATGACCTAAGGAAACCAATGGAAGACTGCAAACCAGTATGCAGGAACATTTTACGAAAATGCACAGCACAATGCGTCTTCAACATGTACTCCTGCTTGCCAAAATAATTAGTGTGGCATGAACCACAATTAAAAAAAAACACTGATTAAATAATAAGGTAATGAAAAATAGTCCGTGGAGAAATTGTCTTTTGATGTTGATGACTAGAAGGTAAAAAAAAGTACAGTTGGATATATTATGGGAAAGATGCTGAAGGAACATCTAAAAATGGGTGAAGATGAAGGAAAGAAATGAGAATTTATTTTTAAAAACCTATGCCTAATCTGTCGCCAGTGACGCCAGAACTTTAACATGTCAATACCAGCTCACTTGTGAAGAGCATCATATGCATGCTGCAAAGATTATGTATTCAAATCATGCCATAAGGGTTAATTAGAAATGCAGATGAGAAACTGATACAATGTCAAAATGTGGCCTGTAACATTTGGGAAAGCAGACATGATTTCCGAGGACAATACCAGAAGACATGGGTCAGTTTTTTTTCTCGGCCAATGACTTAAAGTGAAGTGTCATGGAGTTTGTCTGCAATGAATTCTCCCAGTCTGCACGGTAAGGAATTGTGATGACATACCGGCTTCTATTACAGAAAACAGGACTAAACCGCCTCCCCAAAAAAGAATGACATTTTCCCTTGAGTTGTCGTGCATATTCGCCTGAATATTGTAAATAGCATGTATTCACCAGGATTTTGCAAATAGTGACAATCTCACTTAGATTACGATTCGGCCCCTTATTTTCTCCAAAGGTTAGAGGTACAGATTTCGAAATGGACAGCTTGATCAATGTTTCTTCTGAAAGACAGAGCGTACAAACAATCTGACAAAACATTTCTGCGAAGCAGCTCTGAAGGTCGCTATGGTTCCAAGATCTGTTATGGACGTGGAAGCTACGAGGTCAGTGTCGTTTCACTCAGCAGTACAGGAAACTGTGAAGTTTTGTAAGACAGCTTCAGTGTTGAAGTTTGATATTCAGCTAATGTCAGTTTTGCCAGATATGTGGATTGAGGTTGGCCGGGCTGGACAGGAATGTCTTAATTGTTATAAAATACAATGAATGTGAACTCATGGCAAGGTGAGTCAAATGTGCATTTGGAGGTTTGGTACGATAGCTGCCAGCTCTGGCAGTGGTAACACGATTTGAAAGTCAGTTTGTGGATGAGTGCTGACGGTTTCAATAGGCTTGTAGTGCTGATAGACTTGCATCTGTTTGTTCGCAGAAATGTGACGGGTCCAAACGGATTGCATTGAGTTACAGTTGGAGTATTAATGACTGTTTCAAGCTTTATCAGATCTCTTGTATTTCGCCATTGTATCCAATAACAGACTGAAATATATTTCAAAATATTCGGGAACATTTTCATTTTTTTTTCTCTGACGTCTGAGTTTCATCAGTGTTCTTTTTGCAAACAACGGCAATTATACCTTTATACAATTTTCTTGGTGCCAGAATGAAAAAGCGATCGAGGGGGTACTCACCAACATTCCAACCTGTTATATTTTCGCAGTGCATTTGCGCAAGAATTTACTTTCTAGGATCCATGCTGCCTTCCTCCAATCTTGCCAAGCTTTTCCAAGTTTTCTGATATTGGAGTTTTATCGTGGTCTCTAATACTGAGCCATGGATGACGCCAGTCTGACTGGTCTGTGTTTGCCAATTATGTGTGTACATTCCTTTTTTAATGGAATAGTTTAATTATGTAACCTCCAATTTATAGAAACTGTTACTCTATTAATCGAATTTTGCGAAATTACCACATTACATCCATTGTGTGCGTGACCACGTGATTACGTTCGCTTGGATATCGATTATTATGCCCTTCAGATTTATCAGCATTTGATTACTTCAGTTTCTACAATATCCTTTCCTGAAATGGATCATGAAGATAATGAAAACTGCTGCTCATGTGTGCTGCTGGTGAATCGGTTGGATGCTTGAGGATGCCAATCTTGCGAGCTGTTACCTTTCGATACCACTTGCCCTTTTCAGAAATGGTAAAGCCCAGGTTGTTGACTGTTAGGAATTCAGTGATGGTAACCCGTTGAATGTCCAAGGACATATTTTTAAATTGCAGATAGTGATTTTCTGGCATTGATGTAGCATAAATGTTACTTGTCTCCGCTCACCTCCGCCTGTATCCTGTTCCTATATTGTTGCATTTGAACATTAACAGTTTTAGTACCTGCCGAGTCGTGAATTTTACTCAGCATTGTGCAATTTTCAATTGAAACGCCTCTTTTCACCTTATGATATAAGAAAGGTCATTGATGAAGCGAATCAGTTGGTTGGCAAAGGAAATTACGAGGGGGAACGCTTGCAGAGACATCTGAGAGCTGAACCGACTGGCCTCTGAAAACTACAACCATTCTCCTATGGTTGAATAAGGTAGGACTCCATGGAATACAGAACATAGAATGGTAATGCGAAGAAGGTGGTGTTGGAAAAACATCCGAGAAGCAGAAAATTCGAAGGTTTGGGCGAAAGTCACTCATTTGGAAACTGTCTGACTTGCTGTGTTTTTCCAGCACCATACTCCGACTCTATTCTCCAGCGTGTGCAGTACTCTCTTTTGCACAGAACGTTAAAGTGCAGGACAAACGCTTTGGCCCATATGTTGTACCGACCTGTGAAATGAATCCGATGCCATTCTAACTAACACCATTAAATTTTTATCCAAATGCATGCCCAATGACCATTTAAATGTGCTTAATGTCGGTGAGTCTACTACTGTGGCAGACAGGCCGTTCCACGCATCTACTGCTCTCTGAGTAGAGAAACTACCCCGATATCTGTTCTATATGATCAACCCTCAATTTAAAGCATTGTCCACTCTTATTAACCTTCAGCATCCGTGAGTCTCTCATTGTACACCATAATTAAACTTCTGATTATCTTATGCGTCTCGAGTAGATGGGGTACTGGGCTAATGGTCGGATACTTGGTAGTGTGGATGAGCAGAGGGATCTTGGTGTCCATGTACACAGATCTCTGAAAGTTGCGACTCAGGTAAATAGTGCGGTGAAGAAGGCATATGGCGTACTGGCTTAATATTGGTAGAGGAATTGAGTTCTGGAGCCCTGAGGTCATGTTGCAGTTGTATAAGACTCTGGTGCGGCCGCATCTGGAGTATTGTGTGCAGTTTTGGTCGCCATACTATAGGAAGGATGTGGAGGCACTGGAACGGGTGCAGAGGAGGTTTACCAGGATGTTGCCTGGTATGGTAGGAAGATCGTATGAGGAAAGGCTGAGGCACTTGGGGCTGTTTTCATTCGAGAAATGAAGGTTTAGGGGTGACTTGATAGAGGTGTACAAGATGATTAGGGGTTT
This sequence comes from Chiloscyllium plagiosum, assembly GCF_004010195.1. Taxonomy (NCBI): domain Eukaryota; kingdom Metazoa; phylum Chordata; class Chondrichthyes; order Orectolobiformes; family Hemiscylliidae; genus Chiloscyllium; species Chiloscyllium plagiosum. Next base: position 3,376,870 of record NC_057756.1, on the reverse strand, counting down.
AGATAGGGTTGACCATGAGAACCTTTTTCCACGTATGGAGTCAGCTATTACGAGGGTGCATAGCTTTAAATTAAGGGGTGGTAGGTATAGGACAGATGTTAGGGGTAGATTCTTTACTCAGTGAGTCGTGAGTTCATGGAATGCCCTGCCAGTAGCAGTGGTAGACTCTCCCTCTTTATGGGCATTTAAACGGGCATTAGATATGCATATGGAGGATAGTGGGCTAGGTGGGCTTGGATCAGCGCAACATCGAGGGCCAAAGGGCCTGTACTGCGCTGTATTTTTCTATGTTCCATGTTCTAAGTCAACTTTCAAACTTCTCCTATCCAACGGACACAGACTCAGTTCCCTCAGCCTTTCATCCTAAGACCTTCTTTCCATGCCAGGCAACATCCTAATAATTTTCTTCTGAACCCTTCCCAATGCTTTCATATCCTTCCTCGAATGTGATGACAAGGCCTGTATGCAGTACTCCGGAGGAGGCCTTATCAGTGTCTTGTAAAGCTGAAGAATGACCGCATGACTCCGAAAATCAATGCCTGCATCAATTAACGCAATCACACCATATGGCTGCTTAAGTACCCTACGAACCTGGATGGCAACTGTAAGGGATTTTTGCACCTGGACACCAAGATCCCTCTATTCAGCAACAGTGCCAAGAACATTACCATTAGACCAATACACTGCACACTGATTACTTCTAGGTAATGAACTACCTCACACTTCTCCATATTAAACTCTATTTGTCACTTCTAATCCCAGCTTTGCATCTTGTCTATGTCCCTCTGTAGCCTGCCACATGCTTTGGCGCTATCCAAAATAGTTCCTGCCTTCGTGTCATCCGCAAACTTATGAACCCATTCTTCTACACCCACATCCAAATCATTTATAAAAATGACAATCCACAGTGAACTAAAACAGATCCTTGCGGCACACCACTGGTAACTGAGCTCCAGCATAAATATTTCCATTCTACCACCAACCTCTGTCATCCATACACACCTTTTATCATCTTCTCTGTTCTTACTGAACCACCTAAATCCCGGAATCTGCAACAAACATTACTGTCTTTCATCTATCCATGTCTCTGAAATGGTCACAGCATCGAAATCCCAGGTACTAAACCATTCTGTACGTTCATCCAACTTATTCATGATGCTCCTGGCATTGAAATATACACATTTTAACCCGACATCCTGATTGCAGGTGCTTTCTCGTGACCATGTTAACCAATCACTGCCCTCACTACCTCAACTTCCTCTACACTGGAACTACAAATCAGAATCCCTTTCCCCGGAAGAGCATTAGAAAATTCTACCCCAACCCGATGATATTCGTACCCCTCCGGTTAAGGTGGAGACCATCTTTTTTTTCGATGTCTCACCTTCCCAAGAAAGAACTCCAATTATGCAAGAATACAACTTCCCCCCTCTCCTGGCCGGCATCATCCTTGCAGGCATGTGGTCCTCTCCGCTCTCGCCCTGTTCCTCACTTCATGAGCATGAAGAATGGACAACAAACCAAAGATAACGACTCTATTTGTTCTAGGTCGAAGCTTCCAACGTAGCTCCATGAAATTCTGCTTTAGATACTCACCTTTCTTCCGATATATGTCGTAGGTGCCTGTGTGGCTCACGACTTGGAACTGCACCTCCCGCCCCACCTCAAGGATCGCAAAAACACCTTCAGAAGCATCACTAACTCTGGCATCTGGGAGGCAACACACAAAATATCGTGAGTCTCTCTCGTTCCACTAAACCTACTATCTGATTCCTAACTGTGGAATCGCAATGAGTAAAGCTCAGCTCCTTTTCCCCATTCTCCTCTGAGCAACACAGACAGATTATGCCTCATTGACCCGTGCCCCATTGCTTAGCCCTGGTAAGTCGTCCCCCAGTTCGGTCCGAACAATAACGCTTTTGCCGCTGATGCTTATTGATTATAGCTTTTCTCGGCCTCCTCTATGCCAGCGTTGGTCGATTCCGACTTTGATTTGGATGGGCGAAATTAAACAGTTATGTCCATGGTGGAAACAAGGCTGTAATAACGCCAGGAGTAGAGTACAACATACCACAAGTTTGGCAGAATGAGCAAGTTATTGCTGAGCATGCGCTGTTTTATCGCAGATTTAAACGCTTAACTGATGAACAAAAGTTGCCAAATGGGGTGGCAATTGATTTGAGTGGATCCGACCTACATTTTTATCACTGGAATTACGTGGCAAATACTGCTTACCGCATGAGAGGCTCATGATGCAACTGTATTCAAACAGCGTGGCTAGGTTGGTGGTAAGTTTTGGTGCACAAACCTTGTGTCCTGTGTTCTCATTAATGATAAGGCTCGAAGTATTTGCAGAACTAGTAACTCGAAACATTTTTTTTAAAACACGTGAAGTGTTTTAATTGGCTGAAGACTGGTGTCAGAAATGTTGCGGACAATTGGATTAGTGTCAGATGATTCATCCTGTCGGAGGTTCTAGCTTAAAATTGGTACAAATGCTTGGACATTCTTCTTTTGAACTTGTGTAGTGTTTTGTTCTCAGTTATGCTGGGATATTTGCGTACCATCGTCCTACAATGAGTCATTTGATTATCCGCCAATATTCCAATTGAACATGGCAGTATTGATGATCTTTTATCTGAATCTCTTCATTCTATTCACCATTATGCTTATGTTGCTCCCTACGGAATTTGTCTAAATCATTTGTTGGTTTGCCTGATGCGATGATACTGCTTCTTTCAAAGGTTTATGTTGCCTTTGGATTTCTGAAAGAGGGATTGTTAAAGGCAGATGTCCACTTTTTCTGTGATAAGGTACTTTGCGCATCTCTAAAATATATTGCAGAAGGCAACAATCAGGAAAGCGATTTTTCATTTGATTTTTCAAAACCATTTGTTCAATGAAAGACGAGTGGCCAGTTTTCCCTTTTCAGGATTGATCCTGGTTTGGTTTGGTTTTAGCAAGTAGTCTGTTCGAATATGTGGTCAAGGAAAATGGCTGGGAAAATAAAAACGTTTCCTTGATTAAGCAGACGTGTCTGACTGACAATCTTTTCCTGACATCCCTTCTGTGAGATCTTTTTTTTTTTTTGCCACGGTTTATGTAGATGTGGATGTGCAGGAAATTGGAACAGTTCCCTTGTTAAGTTGCGGAGATATCATGCCAGTTGAGTTTGCATATCGTTCTTACTCTCGATTCATTTTTTTTTTGTTTCTGTTTCTTTCAGTGGGGTGTGAATAAATTCGATTTTGCTCGAAACCAAGTGGGTTGACCAGCTGCACGACTTATTTAATATCCACCTTACATCTGCCGAAAACAACTTAAAAAGTTAGACCCTGGCTTGCCTTTTTAAATATTTTGAGCGGGTATGGTCTGGGTCATAACAGCTTGGGGTCTCTTGGTGGAATGAATTATATAATTACAATTTGGCATTAGGATTGTTGGACTTAATGGCAGCGAGTGGTAGGCGTGAGTGGCTATTGTTCTGATTGATCTAAACAGTCTTTGATGTCGCAATGTTTCTTTTAAAGCTATAACAATTTTCTGGATAAGTAAGAAGTGACCTTGGGGATTTTCTGAAAGGTGAGAAGGAAAAAGAGAGTGAGAGCTTTAACATTAGAATTTGGTAGTTTAGCGAAGAAATTTAGCTTAAAAGGATGGAGGTAAAGACAGAAGATAAGCATAGTTAGGGAGATAGTCAGGATGAGCAAAACCATCGTCGCCAAAGCCTGGTGGGTACTTGTTTGGACATATCGAAAAATTGCCTAAATTTGATGCCAAACATGTTGAAGATGTTTTCAATACATTTGAAAAGGTAGCTCAAAAAATGAAGTGGTCATTGACCAACTGGGATTTGATGAAACCAAAGAAGCATATAATTGGAGGTTGCGAGGTATTTGCATTACTTCAGAGGAGGCAATTGGGGATAAATGTGGATGTGAAGAATGTCATCTTAATTGTGTATGAACATGTGCAAGAAGGATCTAGACAGCGTTTGAAGAAGCTGCGGAGTGACCCTGGTCAAACGTGTATTGAGTTTGAATAGATGAAACAAAATAATTTTGTTATGGAATTAAAAGTATAGCAAATCTATGACGCTGTTAGAAAGACATTTAGTTTGGAAAAGCTCCGAAATTCCCTTCCAGAAGTTATGAGAATTCATGTGGAAGAACAGAGAGTTAAAAATCTGCAATCAGCAGCTGGAATTCCTGGCGATTATGAGTTGGTTCGGAAATCAAATATTGTATTCGAACACCACTTTCAATTCATGGTGGATCGAAACTGGGGAAAAGAGCAAAACGTCGCTTGATTAGATAAATTTAGATTTCGGTGAAGATCATAACTATATCTTACTACAGGGCAAGAAAACACCCACGAACGGAAAACGATGTTAAAAATCTCCAGTGTTTTCAGTACAGTGGAGTAGGCCACATGAAATCAAACTGTTGATGGGGTAGGAAAAATACTGGGAAGAAAAATGTAAGAAAACAGGATAAGCCATCAAATTTTGCTGGATTGGTCATGTAAAGCACACTAGATGCTAAAACGCAGCCCCATAATGTACAAACTTGTTGGATGTTGCATAAGGACTGCTTGCCAGCTTTTGTTAGCACATATACTTGAGAATGTAAAGTTTAGTTGCATTTGATGGAAGCATTACTTCAAGAGTATTGAGCGTCTGAGAGAACCACTGCAATTGATTAAGGAGAAATTAGTGATACAAAATGCAGGGGCTACATATTCGAACTTGATGTCAAATTTTAGGAAACGTTTAAATTGGTGTAGTTGGTGAGACACCATTTTAAAAAAGGGACAGCATGCATTGAAATGGAAGCAGATAAGAAATCAAAAACCCGAAATTTTACTATCGAAGATAAAGTGCTCTTTCCAGTGTCAAGTGAACTTTAAAAGCAATGTTTAGTCGACCTTATCAAATAGAAAGGAGATTGAGTGTGGTGAACTACTTGATAAGGTCTCCAGAATGAAAGAAACCTCACACAGTGTGTCGTGCGAATATATTCAAAGGGTCTATTGATGTGGAAGGTAAACAAAAGGCGAATGTGTTACTGATTAGAGTGAAGAACCAATTTCAGACGATTATTAATTAGACATTGCTCAACATAAATTGAGCAGTGGGAAAGTTGGCAAACATTGAGATAAATTAATGACTTACCTTCCAGAATAAAATTGCAAAGGCCCGGAAGGTTTATTAGTTTCACATGGGGAGATATATCGAAATAAGGTCGCAAGCACTAACTTATTACGCATGATATAGACATAGGAAATGCTGTTCCAATTTAGCAATACCCTTTTGTGTTGAACACTCTGAATTTGGCACATGTTCAGAAAGATGGCTAACAAATACTGCCTTTGGCATTAATCAGGGAAAAGATTTTTTTTTACATAAAAAGACTTGGACAATGAAAGAGCAGTTGTCAGTTCTCTGAGTCCAGGGATTTATTTTCGATATTATTTAGCTTTAGCAAACCACCTGTTTGATGTTGCTGGTAAAAGGAAGCTGCTGGGACAAAAAGGTTTACCAGATTCAACAGATGTTTCTGCTGAATATCGTTCTCTCTAAAATCTCTCTTCCACGAACTTGAGTTTGAATACAATTCCTCCCCCCTCCCCCCAAGGGTTGTGTTTGTCTCGATGTTGCAGGAAAATGGAATAGCTTTGTTAAGTTTTGGTGACATCATACCAATTGGGTTTTCAAATGGTTGTTATTCTAAAAGTTGTTTTCTATTGCTTGTGTTTCATTCGGCAGTGTGTAAGTAAAGGTTTCTTTACTTGAAGTCACTAAAATCACGCCTGGAATATGCACCTGATATTTGCCAAAAAGAAATGAAACAACTTGCGTCTGGTCCGCCTTATTGAAATGTTTTGAGCAGGGCTGGCTTGGTCCATAAGACGGATGTTTCTCCTGACATACAGTCATTCAGTTGTGAATCCCCTTGAGTCTCACGGGGATCATGATGCACGGGGAAAATGTGGGATAAAGGTGCGAAACTTATCAGCAATGATTAAATTGTTGAGTCACTACTTCCTATTTCTTTGCCTTCTGGTCGCCTGGTCCTTTACATTCGTTATTGAACCAGAGATGATACTCGGGTTTGAAGATAATAGCAAGATGGGGTTTTGCTGAAACATGATATATTGCAATTTGTGCTGCTGTTGGTGGCAACAGCGCCAACAATTAATTTCTAGATCTGATTGAAGATTGTCAGATTTAGCACAGGGTTAGTGCAATGCAATTTGATTGAGTGTGCTCTTAATATGAAGGTAGAAATTCCTCTAGAGAATGACTGAAGTTCATCTCTGATACCGATATTGTTACAGATGCGTCTGCACACAGTAGATTGGAAAGAATGAGATTGCATATGGTTTTCCGTCCTCTGGTTCCCATAGACGCTGCTGAAAAGGCAGGTTGCTCGTTATGTTATTCGTGCCCCTACCAGTTCACATGGCAGTTCTGTTACTAAGCCATTCTTGACGGTGGTTGTCACAGTTAGTCACCAAATGTACATTTTGCAAACTTGTCTAACTCAGTGCTTTATCCAAATGTCGTTCAACATTGAGGAACATTAATTCCTCAGACAATTGCAAAAGTTGCATGGAAAACTGAAGAATGCATCCTGACCAAAATTGTGATTTTGCTACTTAGTTTTTATTCCTGACTCCTCCAATGTTAGATAGCAAACTACAGAGAGCGACAAAGAAATGAACATGCCAAAACATATCAGGGAATGGCGATTTTGAGCATGTTCATAGCATTGAGTATCAAATATAATTTTGCATGTCTGCAGTTTGCTTCTTTTCTTTCCTGGTTTAAGTTTTGACAGGTAATATGTTTTCATGTTCATCTCATGATTTTTTTTTGCTCTTTGCCAGAAGTGTCTGCAAAATACTTTTCATGGGTAGCTTGATGAAAAGTATATTATCCTACAGTAAAGCGACAATGATTTTCAGGCGAAAGTGTAAAATACATCCTCATCTGTAAAAGTTAAAATTCAGTAAGAATGAGGCTATTGTTTGAGTTATTGCAAAATATTTAGGACTCAGCAATCCATGCTGACAGTACAACAAAAGAAAATACACAGAGCATTTGCAAGCGAGTTTTCAGCGTTTGGCACCCCAGGTGTCTGCTGTTGTGATGTTGCTAGAATGATCTTGCAGAGGTTAGCGAGAAACCAAGAGGACTGCAATTACTCTACGAATTTCGAGAACCAGAATTAATAAAGGCATGCGTCTGTTGCATAACAGTTGCAGGCTTTTTAAGATTCTCCATTTTCCAAACCCTTTTATTACCTTGTGCTAATTGCGTATTCATTTTAGAAGGGCCGATAAGAATTAGTCGGTCTGCTGCTATGTAGGAAAATTTAATTGTGAAACTTTGTATATCTATAATTCTAACAGGACCATGGAAAAAGAAGAACAAATGAAAAAAAAATGAAACAGTAACGCGTAAACAACCACAGTTGCATGTTAAATATGTCTGAATTTCCTAAATTACGATTTTGTTAAGTCTGACCTAAGAGTTGATGCCGCTTTCTGTCATATTGGTGATTAAATCTGAGGTGAGCTCGTGGGGAAATGCTGAAAGAAGGAGGGCTGTGGAGACATGCTTAATCAGTAAAATAAACCATATTCTATACAAAAATATTTTTGCAAAGTAAAACCAAACAGAAAATGAATTTGTTTGAGTTATATGTATGTTGGTTTCCATTGTGTTTATTGTTGCTTGCTTTTATCTCAAAGCGGACTGCCAATGCAAATCTTAAAAAAAAAACTCATTGTTTCATTGGGATGTAAAAAATAAACAAACTTGTGAATACTCTCTGTGCTCTGCCATTTCCTCTGTCATTCCTATACGTGGTCCATTCATATCGAAATAACACAAGAAGGTACCAATAAAGATTGTGACAAATATGTAGACACACACACGGACACAAACACACGCACACACATACAGACACGTGTTATACATATACATTTTAGAAAAGGTAGGCGTTCATATCTTTTTTTTTTCCTTTGCATGCAACGCAGAAAAAAGATGAACGCGAATACAGTTAATTTGGCCATATATTAAGTATCAAAAACAAAATAAAAAACTAATGTTGCAATCCCAATGCCAATCCTGAAGACTTAACAAGCATTTATGATATTTTCCTGAAATACATGGCAATTATCAAATATTAGAAAGAAATGATGAATTTCTGCTGTTGATTTAAGGATTTTCACAGGAAATTAGATACACAGCATTTTAATGAAAACGAATCGGAAGAATTTGATTCGCTTCCAGAAACTTTTCGAATACTTAATTTGTTTCGATTTTCTTTCCATATGTGGCGACAAGAACACTCTGGGACCAAATGAAACATTAGCGATGGTTGAGAAGGTTTGGCGCTCAGTTTGTTTACATGGATGTAAGTTAGTTCGCTGAGCCTAAATATATGCTGAATAAGCATACAAAACTGGATTTGATTGACAGTAAATTAGCCCCCATGACACAAGATGCAGGAAGACAGATCAAATCGCCCAGTATGCTTTCACTCATTTCAAAATAAATGTAGCATGAAAATTAGTAAGTATAATTTGTTTGGATTCGATATGCAATTTTATCTGTATTGGCCCTATTGAATGTATTAGTCCATATTTAGTGATTAAATTTTAATAGCCAATTTTACTATTCTGTAATAATCCATAATGCAAACAACGTCAGAATGGAAAGTGCCTCAACACCGAAATCTTTGGTCCTTTCACCTTAAAACAAACATGTCTAAAGCGACAATGAAAGTGCACAGCCTGTTCAACGACTTATTTATCATAATGTGTTATTTTTTAAGATGATGCAATGCATTCGCACTTCCAATGAAAAAAATGCATATTAGACACCATCAATGATTTGTAAGATTTTTAGATCCACTTCGTGTATTGTCACAAAGCTGGTTCTTTTCTCAAAGCTGTTACTTTTCCTCTAAGTCGTTGTGTCCTTGCCTTTCTTTCAGACAGGTGCAAAAAGACCAGGCCCCAAAAAGGCTGAGTTGGCGCAGAGGTGGACGTTTTATTGGGTCCCTTTTTGTTTAGACACAACAGATGATACAACAAGCCAAAAGTATTCACGTTTTTGAAATAACTTGCATAATTAAAGGGGACCAATCCTGGCAGCTGAGTTTATTGTTTTGCTTTAGTTCCAGCTGAGGATGTAAGAAGCGTTACTGGACTTCTCTCTGTAGTTGCAAATGGTCAGCCTTTATTTGGCTTTTCCTTCTCGGAAAAGGGATGTGTATAAGTGTACTGTTGCATGCATGTTTGGAACAACATCGTTCGTCAGGTTTCGATAGGATACATGATTGGCTGATCCATTTTCTGTTCTTTGCTTTACATTCCGTAATTTCGTACCTAAATTTTCTTTGTTCAAAACGTGGCAGTCAACCCAGCCAATTTACACCGGGAATTTCCATCATATCTAGCTTAAAATTAGCGACGTTACGGTCTGGGCTAGCGTCTTAAAGTTGCTTTGAAGTGTCTGGCCTAGGCCATAACAAATTGAGGGCTCTTTGTTGGATTTAAACAGCGAGTGATAAGTGTTGGTGTCTTTTATTTCGCATGTTGATTTGGTTAGTTTAAACATAGGCCATTTAGCTTTGGCTCATTCAGTCAACAAAGAGTTTCTGGAGGTGGAAGAGGTGACCTTCGGCGTTTTACAGAAGGAGTATAAGGAGTATAAGCTGCGGGAGATTTCATACAAGCTGAGTTTAAATTTGCTGTCTAATGTCAGGAAATATGAGATGATTGCAGCAGTGGCTGAGCATTGAAAATTGCTGGAAACCGCATCACGACCTGTGGAGATAGCTAAACGTAAATTGCAAATGTAAAAGTGTAAGTTTGAAGCAGAAATGAAACAGTTTGCGTTACAATTAAAATCAGAAGAAAACGAATGCAGCACTTCAGCAGAAAGGAAAGAACGACAAGGAAAGGTTGTCGCAAAAGAGACAGAAAAAGCAAGAGAGTTTCAATTTCAGAAATTGGAATGTCGAAGATAAAAGGAAGACAGCAAAAAATAGTATGGAATAAACGTTGTCGTTAGGCTTACTGAGGAGGAGATTGAGAATGAGCAAGAATCTGGTCGTCAAATGTCTGGTGAGAAAATGTTTAAGTATGATCAAGCATTGCATGAATATGATGAAAATGATGTTGGAAGCCTTTTTCACCTCATTTGTAAAAGTGCAAAAACAGATGTCATGGGTATGTGGGTTTTGTTGTGCAAAACCAAATTGTAGGTAGAATTATTGAGATATTCGGATCACTATCAGAGGAGTGATTTGGGGAGTATGAACAGGTCAAAAATTCAGTCTTAATTGCATATGAGCTTGTACCAGAAGTCAATAGACAACGTCTCAGGAACAAAGAGGGAACCTGGTCAAACCTACGTTGTGTTTGAAAGGATCAAACAAAATGATTTTGATAGTTGGATAAGAGTGTAATAGATAGAGCACACGTACAGTGCAGCTAGCGTGGAAATTAGTTTGAAGAAATTCAAAAATTCACTGCCTGACTTAATGCAAATTAATGTGGATGAGCAGAGAAGGAAAACAGCAAGGTGGCTAATGATTATGCGGTGGTCTATCAACCACGGTTTGGTTTCCTGAAAATGTTTCAATCCAAAAGGGATATAACTTGCAGAAGAGAGAAATCTTCATTTCGAAAGAGAAAGGTAGGTCTTACTGAAGATCGTGAGGAGAATTTAGCACATGGGAAAAAGCAAGCCTTTAAAAGGGACAAAGAAGGTTAAATGCTCCGGTGATTAATTGCAACATTTCAGCCTCAGGAAGTCACTGTGTTGGTGGGTTAGGAAAAGCAAATGAAAGCCAGACGCGGCAAAGCAGGATATGACTGGAAGTTATTTTGGAGTGATGACAGAAAGAATAGTGAAATTTATCAATCTGCAACAGAGTGCACAAGCTAAGGAGAGGATTTTAATGTAGAAGTTCCGGATTTGCTTAAAATATTCTTGCAAAGATAAAGTTTATTCACATAAGCCAGAAGGTGCATATCAAAATGTGACAATATTAAGGAACACTCAGTCTGTGATGCTGAAGAATGAAGAGATATGATCTCTTGAAAGATTATTGCCAGAAAAGGAACTGGAAACTGGAATTCCTGGTGAGACAAAGGACGCTCAAATATGTACATTAAGATTAGATTGTCCAGAAAAAAATCCAGAATTTGTCATAGGAGTACGATACAATCTTTCGGCTCCGAGAACATAATTTGTTCTTGCGAATGTTTTAGCTGTTTCATCGGTAGGCATGCTGCCTACTGTAGTTGAAAAGCCAGTAGAGGCTCAAGTAATTGAAGGAGTGCAAGAGTCTTATTAGGTATTCTTCGCTAATTTTGTAGTAACGAGGTAAGAGAGTAACAGTTGAAGGGAATGTGATCAAAGTCTACAGATAAGGAAGCTGAGACTGTTTTCGACCAGCCAGTTGGGAAAAAGCAAGAACAAGTAAATAAGCATACAAATGTATTGACCTCGACACACTCATTGAGTTGCAGCAGAATGAGGAAAATTTAAAACAGTTGTATCAACAGGCACATGCAGCAAAAGAGTCCGAATGTATCTCTGTGTGATATTACTTGAAAAAAAGGCTTAATGAGGCATAATAAAAAAGGAATAATACCATGTTGAGGGATTCAAGTCAAGATCAGTCAGGTGAAATGGTTATGGGAATTCCCCTTGTTCTTTATGCGATCAGAGATGCACCAATGGATCAACCAAGTTGAATCGATTTGAATCAAGTGTTCGGCATCATGCGAGAGGACAGTTAAAATTGGTTAACAACAAGTTAATCGGTCATAATTCAGAGACCACACATTTGGATTATATTTCAAATTTTACAGATCGATGAAATGGAGCTGGGGAGTTTGCTGGACAGCATTTAGAAGTATAACAGTATGCAATGAAACAGGAAGCAGGTAGGAAATCAAAATTTCGCATTTTGTTTCTATCGGGGATGAGCTGTTAGTGTTACTTGCAGTAATTTGGAGAACAATTAAAAACAATTTGTAGTGGATCTTATCAAATCGAAAGAAAATTGTGTCACGTGACCTACTAGACAAAGACTCCAAGTAGGAAGAAATTTCTCGTGCAAATATGCTCAAAACGTATTTTGGCAAGGAAGGAAGGCAAGGGGAGAAGGAATTAATGATCACAGTGAAGAAGGTAGAACCAAACTCAGAACATTCCGAATTGGACATTCCTCAAATTAAATTTGACAATGAGGAGGTTTTCAAAAAGTTAGAATACATTATTGGGTTACCTGACAGAGGAAAATCAAAATGACCTGAAAGAATTATTGCTATTACATCGGGAGATATGCGGAAATAAACTGGAAATTTCTAATCCTAATTATGCAAGATGTAGATAAAGGAGATGCCGTTTCGATTAAGGAACATCCTTAAAAGGATAACTGTCTAAATTTGACAGAAGTTCAGAAGGAGAGAGAATTCATGCTTCAAGCTGGCATAACGGAATGGATTGGAGTGAATGGAGATCTTTTGCAGTAATGATGCCAAAAATGTAGATAGTGCCAAGTGGTTATGTAGGCCCGATCGCAAAGTCATGGCAGTTGCACATCCAAATCCGCATTTGGAAAACTGTTTTGAAAAGGTGTCACATATACCTTATGTTTTTAAGTTGAACTTATTCAAAGTATACTTGCCGAAAACCCTGTTAGAAAGTGCAAAGGCAATTTTGGCTGTTGTAATGCCAGATGAACTGTATCAGTTTAATGTCATAACATTTAGCATGAAAGACATATCGGAGACGAAATAATCAGGTTATGTTCTGTTCTGTATGCATTGGTAACCTCGTGATTTTTAGTCTCTCACAGAAGTAACATTTACATCATCTATCGGACTTGTTAAATCAAATTCGGAAGGCAGGCTTGGTTATAAACCAAGCTAAAAGTGAACTTACCTAATCACAAGTCACCATGTTTTTGGACATGGACAAATGGCTCAACGGAATGTGAAAGTGTAAGTTATTTGGAAATTTCTGACACGATTGACACGAAAAAAAGTTATACTATGGTTCCTGGAATTGAATACAGTTTATCAAAAGTTTGTGGCTGAATTTTAGCAGGGTGACAGCTCCTCTCACTGAATTACTGAAGAAAGGCAAGAAGTTTCAATTGACCGAGTACTGACTGAAGACATTTGACACCCTGAAGTCTCTGTTCACCACTGCTCCAGTATTTGCCTCACCAGATTACACAAAGCCTTTCAAGTTGGCAGTTGATGGCAGCGATATGGGCGTCAGTGCTGTGTTCCTGTAGGAAGACGACAAGAAGATGGAAAGACCTTCTGGGTCTTTCTCCCAGAAATTGACTGTTCATCAGCAAAAATAGCTTCGATGGCGAAGAAAGAGACTTTTAGCTTGGTTTTGGCATTCAACATTTCAGTGCTAATACGACGAGGATCGCATCTAAGACAATCTTCAACATTGATCATGACCCATCAAAATTTGTGGAGAAATTTAAGGGCAAAATGCCAGACTGATCAGATGGAGCATGTTGCAGATGCATTGTCGGGATTCGAATGAGATGTGGATTCATTTGTTCCTGGGCGTACCACAAACTGAATCCAAATGTATTTATGCATGTTTGCATATGTGTAGTTAGTGCAAAATATGTTTGTGTTTTTATAAACTGAACAATTTTATTAAGGGGTTTCATAAATAAAGCCACCTTTGGATATTGACGGTTTAGATTGTTTTAGGGGGAGGAGTCACAAATCTGGCCCTTTTCTCCAAGTTGTTCCTTCGTCTTATAGTTACTGTGGCTGGATGTTTTTTTCAGAGGGGTGGGGAAAAGACCAGGTTCTGAAACGGATGACTTGGTGCAGAGTGATTGGTTTATTGCAGCTGTTTTTTGTTTTTTTGTTTACTCCTGAACAGATGATATCTTCGGCCAAATACTTTCATGTTTTAGAAATACCTTGTATAGTAAAAGGGTGTACCAATCCTGGCAGCTGATGATTTTTTTGTGAGTCAGTTACAGCAGGGGATATCCGAAAAGCTGCTGGCCTTCTCTGACTCCTTTCAAATTGAAAGCCTTTGTTTGATTTATTTTTAACTTCTGTGTTAAAGGATGTGTGTCTTACGACTGTTGCATGTATTTTCGGAATAGCATCATTAAGTTGGATATGTTATTGGATATTCTATTTTGTGTTCTTTGTGCTTCATGCCTTAATTTTGGAAATGAATTTTGATATTTGCACACTTGACAGTCGACCCATATAATTTGCACAGGAATATTCCCCCTTATACCTAGATAAGCAGATAGCAACGTTCACATGTAGGCTACCTTTAAAAGAGTTTCTAAAAGATCCGCCCTTTTCGATAACCTTGCATTATTAATTTCTGTATAATTTCGTGGAGCATTGTGGTATTCTTCGTCATTCAAAAACAAGTAAATGACTTAGCAATATTATATATTAATTTCCAGTAGTCCATTATTCTAAAATGTTTTCATGAAGACAAGAATTGACTCCTTCAATAACCAGTATCTTTGGAAATCAGATGACAGCATTAATAGAGAAAAATACTAATACATCAGTAACGTTTATTTTATTTCTAGGTAAATGGAAGTATTGGCGATTCCATCAATGCACCAAATATCATGCATTGACGTTCTCAATCTAACCTCGTGAGTATCTGTGCAGAGAGAAAGCTGGTAGAATATTGACAATGCAGAAATTTTGTTGAAGCGTTGGAGCCATAAATATGTGATTTTGCAAAAATTGCCCTGAGCAATTGCAAGCATTAAAAATTTTAAAAATCCTGGCAATATTTTCCACTCTCTAGTTTGGATCTACTCATAAGAGAAGCTGTTGGATATCTTATGTCAATTTGATATTTCCAGCATAAACGCCAGCCTGAAATAGCAAGCCCGTCCAAATAAAGCATTTGAATTGGATAGTATGGGAGACTTTTACGGATATTTCTGACTGACATTAAACACTGACACCTGTGGAAGGCAATGCATTTAAGTAAGGCTTCCATACTCTTTCTGTCAGGAATACGAAATGAAAAACTTCCATGCCACCTCGCAACAACCTGTAATTTTCTAATTTCATTAAAGAAAGAATTATGAACAGATCAGAAACAACGAAGGCTTGCATTCATCGTGGTTACAGCAATAAGCCATCCCACTTTTCAATGACTGCACTGCTGCCTAAAGAATGATTAGCAGTACAGGTCTGACATCAGTGTACTGAGACGTGAATGCACTTGAAGCATGACTAAATAATTGGTGTGCAACATTTTATTTTTGATCAACTCTGAAAGTTTGGGTCAAGCAGGTGAAAGACATCACTAATTGTAGTTTTGTTTGCATATTTTTCTTTCCCCTAAAGAGTGCAGTGCGTCCAATTTTTGGGGCACAGAAGTTTGGCAACCTTTATTTTCTGATTTAGTCAGAATGGAGGACCAAACCCAGAAATGTTATCGAATGAGAATTTTCCTATTTCCGCCATGGGAGATTATTGTTACGCCGCCAGTGACCCAAAAACCAAACCACATATCCAGTAGAAACTCTTCTTTAACGTCTCTGTGGTTTGCCTCTGTGCCTGTTCGCTGATGAGTTGGAAACTTCAATTTCGGTCTGAATTTACCATTGCTTCAGAGGTCAATGTTTCCAAATTTCTATGAAATGTTTATAGGGTCATAGACTAATTAAGTTTCACTAAGCGGCGACAGGCCATTTGACTCTTACTGGCCCATGCCACCTAAAACGTCAATCAGTGCAAACGCTGTTTTTTTTGCACTTGACACATATCCTATTTATCTTTACCTATCTGTGTATTTACCCAAATGACTTTTACATGTTGGTAATGGACGCACTTCAGCCACTTCCACTGACAGCTAATTCCATATGTGCCCACTTTCTTAGGAAAAATATCGCCCACAGGTTCCCTATTTTTTGCCTCTAAACGTTAACTGATGCTCTCTTCTCCTTGAATCCCCAAAACGAGGAAAAAAGACTGAGTGCAATAACTCGATTCATGCCTCTCATGATGCTATACATCTCTGTAAGGTCCCTCTCAGTGTCCTACACTCTAACAAAAAACAATTTCAAGCTTTTACAACCTCCCACTAGACAGCTTGTTTCTAAATTTCTTCAGTAATATTTCCAATTTAATAGTATCCTTCCAATAGCAAAGTGACCAAAACTGAACATTGTACTCCAAGTGCGAGTTCACCAATATTCTTTAAAAGTTCAACATAACTTCCCAACTTCTTTGCTGAAAGCACTGAGTGATGATGGCCAGTGTGCCAAAAGCCTTCTTCACTTCTGTGTCTACTTGTCACTCTATTTTCTGAGAACTATGACCCTGAACTCCAACACGTCTCAGTTCAACTGCACTCTTTAAGGCCCCACTATTCGTCATGAAACTCCTACCTGAATTGTCATTCCAAAACGCAACATCTCATTGTTATGTCCATGAAACTACAGTTAAAGTTTCTGGGCCTACTTCTCCGCCTGATCAAGGTTCAGCTGAAATCTCTGATAACCTTCCTCACTGCTAGAATATCACCGATTTTGGTATCATCCGCAAACTCACTCTCACGCCTTTTACATTATTATCGAAATCATTGATATCTATAAATAACATGAATGAAATCAGCAACAACAACTGCCTCACGTTACTAGTCAGAGGCCTCTAGCCAACAAGCATCCTTCCACAATTACATTCTGTTTCCGGCGATCAAAATACTTTTGTATTCCATTTTCTAGCTGACCTGCATTCCTCGGCTTCCAACACACCAGTGCAGACTACCATTTGGAACCATACCCAAGAGTATACTAAAAGCCACGGAGACAACGTCTACTGCCCTGCTGTTGTCAAACTCCCTGGTCAGTCCATGAAGCAACTCTAACAAATTTGTGAGGCATGATCGTCTACCCACAAAGACGTGGATAAAGTAAGGACTGCAGGTGTTAGAGGTTTGAGTCGAGAGTCGGGTGCTGGAAACCACAGCAGATCTGGCAGCATCCGATGAGCATGAGAATAGATGTCTCAGGCAAGAGCCATTCATCACCAACGAGATGATTTCTAATGAAAAGCTCTTGCCTAAAAAATTGATTCTCTTATTCACAAAGATGCGATGACTATTCCTAATCAAATTCTGTCTTTCGAATCTACCTGGAAATCTTATTCCAAAGTATGTTCTCATGTAACATATCTAAGCATAGTTGACTATAGTTCCGAGACTTTTACTTGCATCCCTTATAGAAGAATGAAAAACATTACCAATCCTCCTTTATTTCGGAACTCACCTGTTGTGTGCGATGATAAAAAAGTTCAGCCAGGTTCCACACAATTTCTTCTCTGGACTCTCACAGTGTTCTTGGATTTTCAGGTCAGGACCAGCAGATTTATTCACCTTCATTCGTTCATATACATTCAAATTCTTGAATGTGAAACAAGCATTTCCCAATATTTCACTACTACCTTCTCCAAATTACGAAGTGTTTGTGTCTGTCTCCATGGTAAAAGCAGATGATAATTGCTCGTTGAGAACCCTGTCCATCTTCTGCAGTTCTGCAAGTACATGTACACTTTCGACATGAAGGGGCTTGATTCTCTGTCTACTTACTCTTCAGTCTTTAATATACGTCAAGAAAATCTTTGGATTCACACAAGTCATCGCAGCAAAGTCTACCACATGCCCAATTATCGCCCTCCTATTTTCCATCTTCAGGTAACTCCTGTACTCCGTGTATACATTCATAGGGCCCATTAATTCCAACACTCTGTGCTTGAGCCACACCTCGTTTTTTTTTCTCTAATCGAAGTCCAGCACCTCTTATCATCTAAAGTTCTGTATTCCTACTAATCTTGCCCTCGACCCTTACAGGAACATAAACCTTGAAAACTAGCTGTCTCACATTTACATGCTTCCCACCTGCTGAAGATCCATTTTCCTGCGAACAAGTACTCCAATCAACGCTTGCGACCTCCTGTTTCATTCCATAATATTTCACCTTGCGAAAATTTAAAACTTGAACGTGTGGACCAGTTTTGTTCTCCCTATAACTACATTAAAATCAACGTACAACTGTCACTGGCCCCAAATGCTCCCCACTGTCAACCGTTTCACCTTTCCCGCCCTATTAGTTCAAGCATTACCCCTTTCCAAGTAGTGTCCTCTCTATACTGCTTGATGAAACGTTCTTGAACGAACTTCCATCTAAGCACTTATCACTCTAGAAGCACAAAGATATGTTTAGACAATTAAAATCCGCTAATCTGACAATTCAGATAATGTGTTCTGTTTATCTCTTTCTCTCTCAGTCTATGTTTCTCTTGCTCGTTCTCTCTTGGTCTCTCTTTCTTCTGTCCTTGTCCCTTTGACTCAGATGCATGCCTCTACCTCTCTCTAATATTCTCATTCAATGCATTTCTTTCAAGCTGCCCACCATAAAACAGAGAGAAGCATCAACAACTTACGTTCAAAATTATTTTATAAATAGCAGTGCTCAGAATTCATGGCTGAAGGAATGCAATCAGTGATAATGGAAGTGGGAATACTGAAGTGATGTTACTAAGTAAAATGAAGAACAAATCATGCTCATGTAAGGAGTTTTTTATTTCATTTTTAGACTACTGTTGGAGATATAGCCAACAAACTAAATATCATCTGAATTGGAATGTCATAGTTTAGGAAATGATAAATCATAGCCAGTCTAAAATATCTGGCGAGTTCCCAGCAATTTTGAAGTAAAATTTAAGATTTTGAGGAACCACTTGTCAGCCAGAATGCTGTGTTAGGGCAACCCTTCAGATGTTAGCATTCAAATTCATTATTTTGACTTATACAGAGCAATAAAGTTAATATCCATGTGTGTATGATCAATTGTGTGTCAATGCTTTGCAGTAAAGAGACAAGATTTCTTACTTCAGCATCAATGTGGTCTGAGGCTTGTCCCAACCTATGCAAACATAGCATCGCCATCGATACAACACAACGGCTTACCAGGATCAATAACGGTTCAAATATATTGAACCATCCTGTTTTGGTTGTTGAATGGAGCGATGTTTAACTTCCCTTACACGTTATTATTTTTATTGCATTGGCAAGAGAAGATTGGAGACAAGTGAATCCAATAGGTATTTATTCAACTCTGCAGCATTTATTTCAAAACATGTCGCAAACAGGTAATCTTCACATCGTCCTGTAGATTTGTTTCGAACGTGCTCTTTGTCGTGCATGTCCTCAATCAATATTGCAAAAGGTAATGATATAGTAACTTCATTCCCTTTTTAATGCTTGTATTGGTCGTTTGTCTGATCCTTAACTATTATATGCCATGACAAAAAAGAAAATTGCAGAGCTTTACGCCGTTAACTTGTCTCAGGATTCAAAAAGGAAAATGTTCAAGACGATACCACTGTTTACTTTTGGTACAAAGAAACCAAATGTCTGGCCTGACTATTCTGATCATCCATTAAGACATTCATATTAAAAATATAACCGTCTGAATTTGGAAGCAGCAATAAAAGAAGACATTGCCAAATAAGGTGCACAATCACTGTTAGGAAATGTTCCTCAATACTCCCACCCGACTTCCGAAACAAAAAATTAATCGCAGGTCTTTGAACTTATGTTGCCATCAATGTAGCCAGGTTTAACGAAATATTGAAGAATCAAAATAATCAGAATTGTCTTACCATCTTTTAGTTTTTTGTTTTCTGTCAGGAAAATCATAAACACAAAAATAAATTTGTCCATTATATTTTTGACTTTGACTGTAAGTATATCCACATAAATATTTTCAACTGCAATTTCCTAGGAAACAAAAGTGTCAGATTACCAGGGCGAGAAGTACTACATCTTGCTAACACAGTTCAATACTACGGCAAATGATTCTTAAATTAAAAAAAAACAGTTCGATGGGAGCTTGACCCTACTCGTTGAGATTGTTACTATTGTTCCAATAAAAAAAATGCTTCACAAACTGTTCACTTTTGTCGCTCTGAATACACGGATTGGTGCCTCATCTCAAACGTCTTTCATAAAAAACAGGACAAAATGCACCTTTTCAATACAAAATAATGTCACAATTCCACACTTCAAAAATTGAACCAACAAAATGCAAAGATGAATTTATTTAATAAAACTTTTAGTCTTGTACTATTAGCTAATGGTACGGAACAAGATATTTGCATCCAAATATTCTTTGTTGCAGCCATTTCATTCTGTTCCTTAACCGTCACCAAACGCCTACATTTTCCCTCATCAACGTCACAAAATTCATTGTTAATTATGTTTGTTCATCCAGAGGCTAATGAAAATTTCAAATTTAATAGCTACAACAGTAAGTTGCATATAAGCAGTTCACCACTTCTATACTTATTTTTATTTCCCAAACAAAGCGATACTGGACGATTATGAGAAAATGCAGTTGTCTCAGACACATTACTGGCAACATGCACGTTGAAATGTAATGCCAAGGCAAAGCAAAAGATGCCCACTCCAGTCGTCAAATATTTCTGTTGATCATTATTCGATTACCTGGAAAAAGACGGATTGGTCGAAAGGAAGTAGGAGTGTACAGAAGGGGAAATCAGGAGGGCAAAAAGGGGGCATGAGATAGCTTTGACAAATACAATTTAGGAGAATCCAAAGGCTTTTTACAAATACATTAAGGACAAAAGGGTAATTAAGGAGACAGTAGGGCCTCTCAACGATCAGCAAGGCGGCCTTTGTGTGGAGTCGCAGAAAATTGGGGAGATACTAAATGAGTATTTTCGATATGGAAGATATAAATGTCGGGAAATAGAGGGTGACATCTGGCAAAATGTCCAGATTACTGAGGAGGAAGTGATGGATGTCTCAAAACGTGTGCAGATGGATAAAACCCCAGGACCAGATCAGGTGTAACCTGGAACTCAGTGGTAAGCTAGGGAAGCAATTGCTGGGCCTCTTGCTGAGATATTTGTATCATCGATCGTCAGAGGTGGGGTGCCAGAAGACTGGAGGTTGGCTAACGTGTTGCCACTGTTTAAGAAGGGTGGTAAGGACAAGCCAATGAGCGATAGACCAGTGAGCCTGACCTCGGTGGTGGGCAGGTTGTTGGAGGGAATCATGTATTTGGAAAGGCAAGGACTGATTAGGAATAGTCAACATGGATTTGTGCGTGGGAAATTATGTCTCACAAATTTGAGATTTTTGAAGAAGTTACAAAGAGGATTGATGAGGATGGAGCAGTAGATGTGATCTGTAAGGCCTCAGTAAGGCGTTCGACATGGCTCCCCATGGGTGACTGATTAGCAAGATTAGATCGCATGGAATACTGGGTGAACTAGCCATTTGGAGACAGAACTGGCTCAAAGGTAGAAGACAGTGGGTGGTGGTGGAGCGTTGTTTTTCAGATTGGAGGCGTGTGTCCAGTGGAGTGCCACAAGGGTCGGTTCTGGCTCCTTTACATTTTGTCATTTACATAAATCATTTGTATGTCAGCATACGATTTACCGTTAGTAAGTTTGCAGATGACACCAAAATTGGAGCTGTAGCTGACAGCGAAGCGGGTTACCTCAGATTACAACACGATCTTGACCAGATGGGCCAGTGGGCTGAGAGGTGGTAGATGGAGTTTAATTTGGATAAATGCGAGGTGCTGCATTTTGGGAAAGCAAATCTTAGCAGGACTTATACACTGAATGGTAAGGTCCTGGGGAGCGTTGCTGAACAAAGAGACCTTGGAAAGCAGGGTCATACCTCCTTGAAAGTGGAGTCGCAGGTGGATAGGATAGTCAAGAAGGCATTTGGTATGCTTTCTTTTATTTGCCCGAGTATTGCGTACAGGAGTTGGAAGGTCATGTTGTGGCTGTACATGACATTGGTTCAGCAACTGTTGCAATATTGCGTGCAATTCTGGTCTCTTTTCTATCGGAAAGATGTTGAGAACTTTGAAACGGTTCATCAAAGATTTACAAGGATGTTGCCAGGTTTGGAGGATTTGGGCTATAGGGAGAGGCTGAGCAGGCTAGAGCTGTTTTCCCTGGAGCGTCAGAGGCTGAGGGGTGACCTAATGGAGATTTACAACATTATAGGGTCCATGGATATGGAAAGTATTTTCCCTGGGGTCAGGAAGTCCAGAACTAGAGGGCATAGGTTTAGTGTGAGAGGGGAAAGATATAGAAGAGACCTACGGGTCAACGTTTTCACACAGAGAATGGTACGAGTATGGAATGAGCTGCCAGAGGAAGTGGTGGTTGCGGGTACAAGTACAACATATAAGAGGCATTTGGATGGGTATATGAATAGGAAGGGTGTGGAAGGATATGGGCCGGGTTCTGGCAGGTGGGACAAGATTGGGTTGGGATATCTGGTCGGCGTGGATGGGTTGGACCGAAGGGTATGTTTCCAAGCTGTACATCTCTATGACTCTTTGAATCATCGTGTAAATGAACAGGAGCATCTCTAACGCCTGCTGACATTTCTCCATTTTCATATATATTCGGCACACCTTCAACAAGTCAATCAGTGGTGCACCCACACTATTAAACTTCGGTACTGATCTAGAGTCAAAGAATCAGAGAGATGTAAACCATGGAAACAGATCTTTCTTTCCAACTCGGCCAGGTAGACCCGATCTCCCAACCTTCTCTTCACTAATTTGCTAGCACTTGGCTCATGTCCGTGAAAACATTTCCTATTCAAAGAACTATCCAGATACATTTTAAATGTTGTAATTGTACCAATCCTCAACACTGCCTCTGGCAGCTCATTCCAAACTTGCACCACTCTCTGTGTGAAAATGTTTGCCCTTTTGTCCCTTTTACATCTTTCCACTCTCACTCGAAACGGATCCCCTTTAGTTCTGGAAACCTTATCTCCGGGAAAATACTTAGAATATTTCCGGTATCCATGGCGTTCATTGTTTTATAAACCTCTATAAGGTCAACCCTCATTCTCAGACTATCCAGGGCATACCATGCCAGCTCATACAGCTGTCCCAGTAGCTCACATCCTCCAACTCCATCCTTCTAAATCTTTTCTGAACTCTTTCAAGTTTTACAACGTCTTTTGGTGAGGGAGGTGACCAGAACTGCACGCAATCTTCCCAAAGTGGTCTAACCAACGTCCTGTGCACATGCAACGTTAACTCACAACTCCTATACTCAATACTCTGACCAAAAAAAGGAATGCATACCAAACGCCTTCATCACAATTTTATCTACCTGCGACACTACTTTCAAAGAGCGATGAATATGCAACCCAATGTCTCTTGGTTCAGCAACATTCCTTGGGAATTACTATTCATTCTATTGGTCCTGCTTTGATTTGTTTTTGTCCAAAATGCAACACCTCACGTATATCTAAATTATATTCCATCATTGACCTATCTGATCAAGATCCAGTATAATTTGAGGTAACCGTTTTCACTCTCAAGTATACCTCCAATTTAGTAGTTATCTGCAAACTTACTATCTATCCTTTCCACGTCGACTTTCAAATAATTTATATAAATGACGAAAAGTAGTGGACCCAACAGGGATCCTCATTGCATTCCACTGGTCACAGTCCTTCAGTTTGAAAAACAGATCAAAAGCACACTGTTTTTTTTTTACCTTCGAACAAGTTCTACATCTGAATGGATAGTTCTCCTTGAATTCACGAGATCTGACCTACACAACCAATTTCCAATCGCAAACTTGTCGAACGCATTACTGAAGTCCACATGGATCACGTTCCTAACTCTGCCCTCATCGACCCTCTTTGTTATTTCTTCAAAAAATTTAATCAACGTCGTGAAACATAGTTTCCCAAGCAGAAAGCCATGTTGACTATCACTAATCAGTCCTTGCCTTTTCAAAACCAATAAAATCCAATCTTTCACAATTTGCACCAACAAATTGCCCACCACTCACGTCATGGTCACCGGTCAATAGTCCCTAGGCTTGTCGTTAGCACCTTTATTTAAGAGCAGTACCATGTTAGCCAACCTCCAGTCTTCTAACACATCGCCTGTGACTATCAATGACAGAAACATCTCAGCAATGGGCCAAACAATCACTTCTGTAGCTTTCCAGAGGGTTCCAGGGGTCATCTGATCAGGTCATGGGGATTTACCCACCTTCATGTGTTTGAATACATCCAGCACCTCCTGATCTCTAACATGGTATTTTCAAGACATAGGCATTTGGTAGTGAAGTATTGAGTTGAAGAGCTGGCAAGTCACGTTAAAATTGTACAAGACAATGGTTCGGCCGCATTTAGAATACTGTGTACAATTTTGGTCGCCACGTTACCTAAAATATTTGATTCCTTGGAGAGGGTGCAGAGAACGTTTACGAGGACGTTGCCTGGTATGGAGGGTGCTAGCTATGAAGAAAGGTTGAGTAGGTTAGGTTTGTTTTCAGTAGAATAAAGGAAATGGGGGGAGCTGACTGAACTTTACAAAATCATGAAGGGTATAGATAGGGTGAATAGAAATAAGCTTTATCCCAGGGTGAACGATTCAATACCGAGAGCTCACGCTTTCAAGGTGAGACGTGAAAAGTTTAAGAGGGATACACGCGACAAGTACTACACCCAGATTGTGGGGGGAGTCTGGAACGCGTTGCCAGCAGAGATATTAGAGACAGGCACGGTAGATTCATTTAAGATGTGTCTGGATAGATGGATGAGTAGGTGGGGAGCAGTTGATATAGATGCTTAGGAATTCGGCGACAGGTTTAGACAGTCGATTTGAATCGGCTCAGTCTTGGGGGGCCAAAGGACCTGTTCCTCGGCTGTAAATTTTCTTTGTGTAGGTGGGGAGCAGTTGATATAGATGCTAAGGAATTCGGCGACAGGTTTAGACAGTCGATTTGAATCGGCTCAGTCTTGGGGGGGGGCCAAAGGACCTGTTCCTCGGCTGTAAATTTTCTTTGTTCTTTGTTCTCTTTGTTCTTTGTTCTCCAATAGCCAGAAGCACCTCGCTTTAGGTGTCAAACTCCTTCACTGTTCGTCTATAGTCTCAGAACTCTCGCAGGGATCAGTTCTGGGTCCTCTGCTGTTTGTAATTTTTATTAATGACTTAGATGAGGGAGTCGAAGGGTGGGTCAGTAAATTTGCAGATGATACGAAGATAGGTAGAGTTGTGGACAGTGAGGAGGGCTGTTGTCGGCTGCAGAGGGACTTCGATATGATGCAGAGCTGGGCTGAGGAGTGGCAGATGGAGTTCAACCCTGCCAAGTGTGAGGTTGTCCATTTTGGAAGAACAAATAAGAATGCGGAATACAGGGTTAATGGTAGGGTTCTTAGTCAGGTGGAGGAACAGAGGGATCTTGGGGTCTATGTACATAGATCTTGCCACTCAGGCACTCAGGTGGATAGAGTTTGTAAGAAGGCCTATGGAGTATTATCGTTCATTAGCAGAGGGATTGAATTCAAGAGTCGTGAAGTGATGTTGCAGCTGTACAGGACTTTGGTTAGGCCACAGTTGGAGTACTGTGTGCAGTTCTGGTCGCCTCACTTTAGGAAAGATGTGGAAGCTTTGGAGAGGGTGCAGAGAAGATTTACCAGGATGTTGCCTGGAATGGAGAGGAAGTCGTACGAGGATAGGTTGAGAGTTCTCAGCCTTTTCTCGTTGGAACGGCGAAGGATAAGGGGTGACTTGATAGAGGTTTATAAGATGATCAGAGGAATAGATAGAGTAGACAGTCAGAAACTTTTTCCCCGGGTACAACAGAGTGTTACAAGGGGACATAAATTTAAGGTGAAGGGTGGAAGGTATAGGGGAGATGTCAGGGGTGGGTTCTTTACCCAGAGAGTGGTGGGGGCATGGAATGCGCTGCCCGTGGGAGTGGTAGAGTCGGAATCATTGGCGACCTTTAAGCGGCATTTGGATAGGTACATGGATGGGTACTTAATCTAGGTTAGAAGTTCGGCATAACATCGTGGGCCGAAGGGCCTGTTCTGTGCTATATTGTTCTATGTTCTATGTTCTATGTTCTAAATCATTTCTTTTCGCATTTTTTGGAATCATCGTTCCATCTCCAAAGACATGACTCAGGAACATGTGTTGAGTTTTTGTGAATTCATGCATAGCCAGATTTATTTTCAAGACTGCCTCTTGACGTCAAACGAACGATTCAGATAGAGACTCCAAATGCTCCTTGTATCTGAGACTAAACATCACCAGATGGTCGAAGTACAACACACAATTGGATAGTTCCTACACAGGTTTGTTCGTTGGATCTAAAACTGTAGTTTTCATACCAAATGGAATGACTTTTAACAGTTACAACTTATTCAGTCTCACAAATGCTAAAATTTCCTTCACTCTTTTGGATATCGTTATCCGCCAAAATCTTCTGAGTTCGTTCCAGTTTAGAAATATCAGTTGATAATCCCAATATCCAAACATAGAAACGGTAGGAATCGGCTTTTGTAACAGCATTAACTTTGCAATTTTCTAAAACCTTTTTCGTAACCATGTAGTTTTGGAAAAAAATACTATAAATCAAAATCATTATCGGCAATTCATTTTAATTATATTGTAATTGAGCATTGATTCAAATTCCTCTCGACCCTGTGTGAACATTCGAGCGTTACTTTCAAGAGAATATTGCTTAACTGGAAAAGCATTCCTGATATTTGCATCATATAGTACTTCCAAACTCAGAACCATGCATCTCCCTACGTGGTTTAATATATCTTTCACATCATTTCGATTTTCCTTTTGAAGGTAATTCAAAATTTTAGTGCAATTTGTGAGAACTTCGCCATTTTCCAAACTGAGTAGACAAATATTCAATTCACGATCATTTGAACTTCGTTGAGCACTCTATGTTGAAAACAGTAAAATATTATCAATTTGTTTTCATTTGACTCATTTGTCAGCCACCAGCATATGCAATGGATTACATTTCTTTCTCCAAACTTCATTTTTAAGATCGTACATTTGGCACACACTGATTCGTCTTGGTACAATTCGATTAGCTTTTCATCTTCACGTTTAATTCAGAGAAATGCTTGGTGTTAAAGTTTTCATTTTGTCCTCCATCTCTTCATGGGTAATCTCAACCGTTTAATCAAAAATGATCTCTTTTACTTGAATTCAACTTCCTTGTCTCTATTTTTGATTTCTTCCCCCGTTTCCATTTAAAGTTTTCTTACCTTATTACCGTAAATTCATGATAAATCCCAGGAAATAATTCCTAAAACTCAGTTTCCTGGCTTTCCACTAGCTTTTCAAGAACAGGAGGCACTGCTCTGACCTGTGATCCAGCTGTGCCATCGCCAATTATAAAGTATATTTCCCTAACTGGGATTTTCTCTATTACTCCCACCACAATACCCTAACTTTTCAACCAATCTACAACCTCACTTTCTATAAAGGAATATTGCTTACTCACCACGAATTTCACATGCTTCCATCTTTTTTGTCAATACCCCTTCCGAAATTACATGTTATCTTATCTCTCACCATCAAACACTGACTTGGTCCTTTATGTATTAAAATCTTAATTTCAATCTGTTCCTTCCCAGCGAACAGATATGAACCTTACCATCGCAATTAAAATCTTTAAAAATATCTGGCACTTCCTTCTCAAACAAACCCTCATCAGTTTGTGCATTCTTTCGCAGTTTTGCTAATCGACTGTGTTTTCCTTTATTACTTTGCTTTTTTGCTTTTTCTAAATCAAGAACTATGTGACTTAATTTGTCGCACTTTATTACGGTGAAAACACCTGAGTTGCTTTAATTAATCTTTTCTCAAAATTGATTTTCTATTTATACCATGTAAAACTGTCTTTACTATATTCAACGAAGGTTTCTTTTCCCTTACCAACTGAGTATCTTTTCTCCAATGTGTGTCTCTCACAAATTATAAAAATGTTTTGGTATCCATGAACCAACTCATACTCATCTGCCACTTCGGCTGCTAATCTTCCATCCTTCCCTAAGCCTTTTTCCTTACGGGTGTGCAATATTTCAGGATTTTTTTTAAAAACGGGTCAAGAATATTCGTCTCTCGCAAATGTATGCTCATATGTTTAATCGATATTCAATGCACCTGTTCACCCACTAAAATGAATTGTTTAATCCTTTCAAACTCTCCTTACGTTTGATCATGTTCCCACCTTGGATTCCTGAAACGTTCTCTGTGAGCTCTTGGTTGCAGTTGATATGCTATTATAAGGGCATTTTCACCTCATTATACTAGACATTAACTTCTTCACACACTGATGCAAATACCTCACCAAATCGACCCAGCAACTTCTTTTAAATCAACTATACCCTTACCGTCGCTGGATGCTTCATTTGTTTAGCGACGTTCTCAAATGAAACGGCAATATAATGCTGCCATGATCTATCGAATGTCGAAACTTTAATTGCAATATTTTGTTGCAGATCATACGGAAGTCTGCACAGCAAAATATCGTGGACAGAGCTTTATTGTCGAAAGACGCAGAAGTGATCTACACTCAATACTAAATTGTTCATTTAAATGATAAAATATGTTGATCATCAATAATAGTGTGCGCAAAATGGATATTTTGCCAACCCTTTGTGCTCATTGTTACAACAATTCAAAGGTCCAATTCTGAAATCATTGTTTGCACTTTCTTTGTCTGTCAAGGGAAGTTCTTACTGAGTTGTGCATATTTCCTCCACGAAAAAGTGACAAGCAACGAAATTTGATCATTTTCAAAATTTGATTATTTTCTGAATGACTAAATTGTTATCCTCCAATGACCCTTGTCTTAGTATGCCTGCGCCTCAGAGCTGCGACTACTAATGTTTTTATACTGATTTAAGATGAGAGGTAAACGTGCAGCGACATTTTACAAGTTAAAACATCACAGATACTGCTATAGTCTGCTAAATGATTGTCTGACGACAGTATCCTGTGAATCCAGTCTACCTGACGTTTACCTCGACGAACAGCAAAAGAGCAGATACACGCTGATAACTCATTACATATATAATATATAAATATTATGTGAATGCATGCATATGCATATTTGCTTTTGCTCCTTTTGCTAAATGATGGCAGCAGATTGTTTTTGTTCTGTTCATTGCTCATTCAAGAAGTCGACATTCTGAACATTTTACTCCTTCATTTTTCTAATTCATTATTATAAGTACCGTATAATGTTTTGGTATTTATTGCTTTACTTTCCTGTCTTGATTTTGTTTCCTTCGGCTTTGATAATCAGTGTCTATATCTTAATACCAATATTTCTGGTTCTCTTTGGCCTCTGTTTAGCGAGCAAAACGCCAATGTATTTCTTCCATCTGGCTGTCCCTCGTCATCCTCTCTTGGTCCCTATTTTGCTCTTTTCCTCCTAAATGCTCTCCAGCCCAATAACTATGCATGCTGCTTTA
This sequence comes from Chiloscyllium plagiosum, assembly GCF_004010195.1. NCBI lineage: Eukaryota > Metazoa > Chordata > Chondrichthyes > Orectolobiformes > Hemiscylliidae > Chiloscyllium > Chiloscyllium plagiosum. The sequence continues at coordinate 3,347,475 of NC_057756.1, read as the reverse complement.
AAGTCACAGGCATGCACAAATGGAGTTTCTGAAAGAGTTATATTCCAGACATACCAAACACACTTACAGTGCAAGATGATGGTAGAGTAGCAGCTGTACATACCGACTCTGGCCTGGAGACCACCTACGCCCATTTGTTTTGCTTATTTGTTTTCCTTTTCCTTGTGATCTTTTATTTAGCATTACTTCTTTTGGTCTTTTGTCATTTCTTATCTGTGGTAAGTTGGGGGTCGTGACTTCTGTCAGTGATCAGAGGCAGCAGAATTGACAGGGAGAACATTCGTCCGGTGATTGGAGGTGGTGTTAGCGAATGCGTTCTCGCGTCATTCAGGGTGTGTGGCAGCCTCCACCGGGTAATCGAGTGGAATTACCAGTCGACAGTAGCATCAATGATGTTGTTCTACTTCTTTCCGGGACCAATGGCAGTGAACCGTTTCTCCTGGCATTCAGGACCAGTGGAAGCAGCTGCACCATCATTCCGTCTACTTGCAGCACCAGCAGCAGCAAAGCTCTTCCAGCAATCGGGGTCTGCAGTGCCTGCAGTTCCAGCAAAGAAACGTACAGCAGATGTGGGACCCGCGGTCCTGCAGTGGCCTGGCCTTGCAGTGAAGTAATCAACATTTGGTTACTTGGTGAGTACAGGTACACTGGCATCAGCAAATCGTTCCCAGTCGTGAAGAGGTGGGTCATAATGTGGGGCAACTCCAGTGTTCTCAAGAGGCTGGATGTCTCTTGTGAGGCTGAATGCTGTCATGGCCTGAGTTCTAATAACCGATGTTCTGAACATTTTAGTCCTTTGTTTCTCTAATTTATTTTATGTGCATAATACTTTGCTGTTAATTTATTTAATTTCCTAATTTTAGCATTCTTTCCTGACAACTTCATCTTAAATATCTCTGCCTTAACACGTTTTTCGCAAGGATGGTACTGTAATGCAGTGACTGCAAACTTTACACTGTAGTCATCTGAGTTGCTAGGACATTAAAGCCAATTCAATTCTATTTAGTTATATTCAATTGAATCCAGGTTTGAACAAATTGCAACAACATCAACTTGTTCAACAATTCCCACCATTTTACAATCATTGATGTTTTGCTCCTTGAGTGGTTTGGTTGCATAATTTTGCAAATTGAGGCCAGAAAACGAAACGAAAAAAATAGACAACCGACAAAGACATCTGCCTTATCTTCCTGGCAGCTTGTAAGATCTATGGAGGCACCAGCAGTCAACATCACTTTAATGACCGAATCGTATCAATTAGCATATCTAGCGAGTTTCCACGGCAGGCAATCTAGGTTTTAATCTAGATTTAATCTCGAAATCGACTATCATAAGCATTCACTTGGAATCCAAGGAATGGAGAGCATTTTAGTCCTCACCCCAAGCATAATCGTAAAAATATTGACGATTCATTTCCACTCTTTCAGTGAAGAAACTGGTCAGTTTAAAAGAAAAGTTACTTTAAGCATGTCACCACATAGAGACGCTGATGCGTTAGACAGAATACATGCAATGTGGTTGAAGTAAAACGAATATTGATAACTTGTTTAGAAGTGGACGTTCAGGATGACATGCCACGCCAAGATGAACAATGTAATCTCGCCCAGATTAGAGTGGTGCTGGAAAAGCGCAGCACGTCATGCAGCATCCGAGATGCAGGAAAACCGACGTTTCAGACAAAAGCCCTTCATCAGGAATGAGGCAGGGAGCCTCCGCGGGGGAGAGATAAATTGGAGTAGGGGTGGGGCTGGGGAGAAGGTAGCCAAGAGTGCAATAAGTGGATGGAGGTGCGGATGAAGGTGATGGATTCGAAAAAAATTGCGCTTTGGAGTCGAGATAGGTTGGCACCTGTGGAATGAGATTATAGTGAGACTCGAGGAAAATTGTGTTTTGGCACTTACGAAATTTTTGAGAAGAAATGTGGTGCCTGTTAATACCACACTCCTGCATAATTCAAGCATTGTACTATCTCCATGTATAGAAGATGTGAATGCCTGACCAATTATTCTTGATTTTGAGTGCTACTACAGAATCACTTTTTTGGTAAGAGGTAGAGAATCATCGCAACGGTAGTTGAGTAAACGAACCTGTATCCTGAATTTCAAGAAATTACTGGTGCATCAATCATCGACAAACATTGACATCAGAAACAGAATATTCACGTATGGTGGTTCAAATATTCTGTAAATGAGCTTAATATATTCTACATACGACCAGCGTGAACAGATTGAATGACGCTTAAACTGCAAGAAATACCATGTTGACATCGCTGTCAGATCCATGCAGAACTGAAATCGCAGGGATGAAAGGGAGCGCAATCCATATCTGCACTTGTGGAACTACGATTGGACTGGGCTAATTTCGGGGAGATTGCCCAAGCATAGGAAATGGCTCTTTTGTGTAAAATATCTGGGAGTTGTGTAGATTTGAAGTCTGATGAACAGGGACAGGCGGGAGAATAGATTATGCTAAGTGAAAAAATGCATTAACTTTTATTGGAGAGGATTGGGCCTCATCACGAAGTTTCATAGTGGAATGACGAGCCAAATCAGTTTGACAAAGTATAGCACAATGATGTTGTGAATTCAGAAGAATGTAGAAGTTAGTATGTGGGTAGAAAATACGGACCTGCACCAGAAAAGAATCTTAATAATCCAGGTGTATTTAATCAGCTGTTTCGGCAAATGTATGATAGAAGATTGGAGGGGAGAAGACCGATTTTCCCACCTTAATACAAATAGAGTGTGCACATTTTCCCTCTAGTCGCCTTCTCTACATATTGTTTAGTTGCTATTGTTGGACTGGGCTGACAAAGTTAAACATTACAGAAAAACAATTCATATTCCAAGAAGTTTATTTGAAAGAACAATCTTTTGGAACGCTCCTCCTCATCAGATAGCTAACTGAGTAGGATCAAAGGACACAGAAGTTATAGCATAAGATCATAAGATCATACATTGATAAGATATATCGTGCAAATCTAAGTCTTTCTCCTTTTAGAATGGGATGCAGTTTCAGATTCATTAATATGAAAATTCTAGAACTTTTTCAAGTTACATTCTCGTGCTAACGTAAGGTTCTATTTAAAAAGGCCACCTCTCATCTCAGACAATGCATTAAAGGTGTATTATTAGAATCTATTTCCAAAGTATGATTTTACAAAATGTCACATAGATTACATAAGTCTCGATTTTGTGTGCTTTTTGAACAAAATAGAACGCAATTGCAAATGCAATGTTGCAAATGCAAATTCACGATATCGACTTATATGAGTGTGTGCATTCATGTGTGAAAGAGAGAATGTGTGTGTGACTGATTAGCAATAACACGCATCCACTCCTTTTACCTTCCACGCACCAGCATCCCCCGCCATTCTTGGTGAAACATCTAAAATCCGGAACATCCAACAAACATCCCGGCTCCTGTGATATCGGAATCTTTCTAATTGCCAATATATCATACTTCCAAGTACTCAGCTGTGCTCTGAGTTCGTCAATATTTTTCCTGATACGTCTTGCAGTAAAATAGACACTCTTCAACCCATCACATTGACTGCACCTTTGCACAATCAAGTGCCCATCCCTCCACAAGATTCTCTGCAAACTGCATCTGGCTGTTCACTGTATCTTCCATTATCTGATCTGTAACGCAGGTTTCCACTGCTCCTGCAAATCTATTTTCAACTCCATGCTTTCCACCTTGAAGCACTCCAGCAAATCTCCCGCCCAGGATATTGGTGTCCCTCCAACTGTCTTGCAAACCGTACTTCTTATAAATGTCACACCTTCCCTCGAAGGTATGCCAATGATCCACATTCCTGAACCAACCACACCCCTGCACCAACCCTGCAACCACCTGTTTAGCTGCACTTGGTCTGCATTACTTGCCAAACTAGCCAGTGGCACCAAAAGCAATCCTGAGATTATTAGTCAGCCTTCCAGCTTCCGTCCTAACTCTCTATATCCTCTTTCGAGCTCCTCTTCTCTTTCCATCCCTCTGTCATTGGTATCAATGTGTACCACGAATACTGATTGTTGTCACCCTTTAAAATTTTTGACGACTCGATCTTATAACTTAAATTATGCCCCTGTTTAATTTTCTGAGATATAAAAAAAGACGAATGAAGTTGCTCAGAAAAAAATCTTCAAATTTACAACTCATGAAATTTACTGTAGCTTTTTTTGTTGTGTTTTTTCCTGTCATTGTTTCTTTGATATCTGTCACGTCAACTAGTGATGAAGCGAGGCAGGATCTGCTCATTTTGGACTAAGTACTTTTCTTTTTACGATAAACTAATAGTTCTGATAATATCTGAAGTGCAAAATATTTCTGTGCGCGTTCAGGCATCATTTCAGAAGTAGAGAAGAACTGCAAGTCAATTTTTTTCACGACTAACTGTCATGCTTGATTTGACCTAAATAGGAATGTTGGATGTTCGATTGCTGCGATCAGATCTCCTCGCAATGTTATGAAATAAAGAACAGAATCTACACATCCAAATAAGTATAGATAAATAAGCAAAGATGTTTCTCTTTGCAAGTATGGGTATACATTAATGTATGCTGCCGGTTATTGTTTCACCATGTATGTTATTTCCTACACACAAATGATAACTATGATTGGGAAATCTTAGTAATTTTGTGTTCTCTATCAATATCAAGTGATGAGCCTGCTTTGTCTCCCTTTATCCCATAATTACAAAATTACATAAAAAAATACAAAGAAACATTAACAGAAACCATATTCACAGTAAGAAAAGTCTAGCGTTAATATGACGGTAAGCAATCAATAATTATTCATAATGACTCAGAAGCAGAGCAGAGGTGATGAAAGGTTTATTTTCCACTATTGAGCAAGGGCAAGCTTTACTTTTTTGCCATTATGATGATGCAATAATCTGATGGTTTAATCAAGTTTAATTCATATCTGTGAAATTAATAAAGTGATGGAATACCTTCTTGGCATATTTTCAGATCTGCGACGTTGCGAGATAATCGGACCTTTCTATCTGTGAACGTAACATCAGATATTCTGAATTAGTGGGAAAATGTTATGATAGCCAGGTTAAAGTTTTGGATATCACAGATAATCACTGAGCTCGCTACATAGATCATTCAGACAAACAGGCAGAGACCTAAAATGAAACGTCGTCTCAAACTGAAATTATAATAAAAAAATACAAAACAACATCTTAGTGAGATATGACACCTTGGAGACAAAGAAAAGAATATCCATAAGCTTAATATTTTGAACAGTGTCATTCGATTTTCCTAACGATTATTTATGTTTGCATGCTATTTTTTGCTTTGGTTATCTGTTAATGATTGTGTCAGACCGTTAATTACCCTGTTTTCCAAAGGAAGATACAACTCAATGCTTAAAGTCTGACACATTTTTCATTCAGTTTTGAATAGGAATGGTCTACTACTTTTATCATTTAACTTTTTAACCATAGCCCGATGTAATGTTCCAGAGGCCTGCGATCGAATGCTGCCATGGCAGGTTGTGTATATGGACTGAGGAAAAATCATGAATCCATTGTTTCTGTCAGAAAAAAAAATCTGCTTAGTTAACCTTTGGTGAAGAAAACCGTCATCCTTTCCTCATTTGGGTTTTGTGAGACAGCAGACCCACAACAATGCAATGGTCTTTTGATTTCCCTCTGATTAAATCGGCATGCGTAATAATTGTTGTCCAACCAGCTCGGCCACTGCCCTTTGAACACATTAAAAAGAATGTCGAAAGGTCGTGACCATGAGATATCTGCTATGAGTATAGCATCAAATGGTAAAACACGACTTTTCACGTAACAGTGCTTGGATTACGTGGAAAGGTATTTTGTCAGGCAGGGTTTGTGAGACGGTTCATGTTTGATATTGATATGTTTCTTCATGGGTTATGGGGGGCCTTCATGGAATCTGTTGGTGATTTGATGTGGCTCTGACTGGGAAGCGGATCATGAGCCAATTATCCAGCACTGATGCAGCAGAGTTTGAAATGTGTTTGATTCATATGGTGAAAAATAGATTGGAGTTTCAAATGTAGAGATGAAGCTGATGTCCTCATTGGGATTCTTTAAAAAATACGGGCGGGGTTTCTTGTTCCCGTATATGGAAGATTCTAGCAGATCGCTTTGGTCACACGTTGAATGGAGGGCAGTCATCTATTTCTGGATTTTGGGTTTTGCCACTGCGATCGCTGAGAACTCTGCAGAAATTCCGAAAGGACAGAGATAATAATCGTAAATACTGCTCTTTTTTTGGAATTTCTATGTTGAAATCAGTATTACGTTAAACACAAATATCATGATTCCAAAGTAAAACTTTCTTGGAAAACGAATTGTCAACTGTACCCGCCAGCTCCCGCCAACAACTCTACTCCTTGTATTCTGAAAACAAATTCCAACTGAGTTGTCAACAACGATTTCTCTTTCGTCAATTAATTTTTACTCTGTGTGATCCTCCCACTCATTAATAAGTGCTTTCACACTGAAGCGTTTATCATGGACTGTCAAGTTTTCCCGCTACTTACAGGAAGCTGAATTGGGCTGTCATTACTGTTTTCTTATCTCCAGGTACTTACTACAACGGAGCGTGTACTTAAGCTATGTTGAAATATGTAGGAACTGATACAGTGTCTACAAAATTTTGGAAAATGATCCTTGATGCTAATGTCCTCATGCTTTAGTGTCTCGGTGACATACATTGTTGTGCCTTCAAACTTCCTCGTCCTTCAACCTCATCAATTTCTCCAACAGCACTTCGGAATTTGGAGTAATTTATTTCAGTTCTTGCCTCTAACATCACGTTTCGTTCCCCTTAACTTGTGGCATTTTATTTTTGTTCCAATTTAGAACGTTGTGAAATTTCAGAGCCAACAATTGTTACTTTACAACAAACTTCGAACAGTTAGTGATTAAAATCTAAAACCACTTACTCCCTTCTAAATTGTTAAGATCTGCAACAGGAAAAGAGGAGTAAGATAAAATCACATTCAAATTAAGTTCCTGACCAAAATTAAATACATTTTATAAATGCAAATTTGCGACTCTGATTTGTTGAGATAACACACGATGTTGTGCCATCTGTAGGTTCCCGGGGAAGTGGGTAAAGTAATTTTGTGCGATATGCTGAAGACATCCTACTTGAGATGTCCACCAACAGAGAGAAGCAATAAGTAAAAATCTGTCATAAAATACTGCACGGAGTCGTGTTTAGTAAAAATTTTAATAACAGTGTAAATCGGACATCAGTTCACATTTCTGTAGATGTTTTTGCAATTAATTTCTAGACGTTAAATATATATTCTGGTGTGCAACTAATAAAAGTGAGAACAAAAGTATATCAGGTCAGATAAGAAGCGATTGTCATGATGTTCCCAGATGTGTCTGGAAAAATTTTAATTGTCAATTTGAAAAAGAAACAGCATACGTTATGATGCAAGTCGTTCATTTTCAGTTAAGGGAACAATATGCATCTTAGACTATAAAAAAGTTTCCGTTGCAGCAACAATAAGGATACGTTTTAAAATATTATCTTGCATGTTTCAGACTCACGAACACATGCCCATAATATCCGCCAAAAGTAACAGAATGACAGAATTTGCAACACAGATTTTGGCACCACAGGTATTTGCTACTGAGGTGTGAAAGATCGCCTCTGAGATGGTAGAAGAAAGTCAAAACTACTTCATGTCACTCCTTACTTTCACACCACCATAAAAATTCCAAACACCAATCAGTTTCTCAGCAGTTGTCGTTTAATTTGGTTTTCTCAACTGGACATTTTCTTCATTTACAGTTGCTGGTATTACATTTGTTTTGGATAGTTTAAAAATTATGACTCACTACGCTGCAATGTAAAGGCATTTCATTCGCAAATAAAAGCTTTTTTGAATTCTGACAGAAACATTCACAAACGGAATGCAAATAAAATAACATACATATTTTACACTTCAAATGAGCAATGTTTGTTTCTTTTAACGCGAGGTAGAAGATATCACTCATTATTATTGGCATTTAGGTACATTGTAAACGAGATAATCCTGAAATCAGATGCTCTCTCATTTTCTGAGCATGTTCTAAATGACAATAAGTGCATCAATGCAAAACCAACCAGAAACATCTGTTTCTGTGAGTGTCCAAGTGTGTGTTCCTATTGCATTTATTGATTTACTTTGAAGTTGCTTGCCAATGAAGATGCAGATGGATTTCAATTTTCCATTTAATAAAAACTTGCCTCCTTGGCATTTTGTCAGATCTGAGAGGGGAGAGGAAGAATGACTAACCTGCCCACATAAAGTGCATCCGACGTGGAAAACAAATTGATTTGAATAAACGAATGGATATGAGCATTCAGATGCTTTTGCTGAATGGGACACGTTATTTCGCTTATCTAGTGCGGAGAAATCACGAAAACAACATAAAGCTAATTTAACAACAACAACAAAAAAATTCTTAAATCAGACACTTTGTCGATGCTTCAATATATTAAGTTGTAAATGATATGTTTTAACATCTTAACTTAACGAAACCATGGTTCATAAACTTAATACAGTATAAATGCAAGGAATTGTCTTCTACCACACTTACGGTGCTGCTCAAGTTATCAGGACAGAGATACCTAAAAGCAAAACTGTCCTTAGATTTTTAAATTAAGGTATTCAGACTATATGTACACTAATGGATCTTTCACATGAATAACACCAAATTGAGAACAGAATTAAAGATTCTTGGGATTCAGCAAATACGGATTTCCCAATCTCAAAACTGGCCATATTTTCGCGAAAGTTAGAATGAAACAATGACATTTTGTTAAAAGGAGTACCTGACCACTTATGTATGAATGTGGGAATTTTGAAAAAAAAACAATTCAACTTATTCAACAAAAACAATATAGAGCTAGGTTCCAAGAAAAGTTAGAATGAAACAGTGACATTTTGTTAAAAGGAGTACCTGACCACTTATGTATGAATGTGGGAATTTTGAAAAAAAAACCAATTCAACTTATTCAACAAAAACAATATAGAGCTAGGTTCCAAGAACGAGCAATTTGGACAATTGTCATTCAGTTTAGTTTGGACTCAACTTGTCTGCAACGTCTAATTCCATTTAAATAGTTCCTTTTTTTAGATTTTTTAGAAGGAATTAATGAATTTCCTTGTATTGCACTTAGGACGTTGCCGTGGCTGTTCGGAGAAACCGCATTAAAAAAAAAAACCTAAGCCCTCGATTACCGGCTCAACATTTGCCAGATCCTTAATTCTTTGCCAATGGCTATCCGATTCATGGCTAAACAAATGATTTGCATCTAATTGTAAAACGCAATCATACCTTTAGAGCATGTTGTTTTTAACAATAAATGTGCTTACTAAATGTATAACAATAACTCAAAAATAGGAACTGGTTGGAGTTATTTTATCTCATAAATAATATTGTGTGATGACAGCGCATATTGCCCAGTAAGTTTCCGATTATATCACAACGAAGGGTACATGGGAAATGATAGCTAAAATACTTCTGTATTCACAACATTTATGTATTCGAGATTTTAATCTTATTTTTGCCCATTATGAAAGTTATTCTGGCAGGCTTGTAGTTAAATTAACTGATTCAATGCATGCCCGCGATCATGTTGCACAGTTTCAGTAGCAGATAATCTGAATGCATTGAGATCGGCTAGTTTATTCACTGGTAGATGAGGTAACGCCGAAGAGATAATCTGGTAATGTGTTTGGTTAAGTGTGATGTAGGCAACCAGTGTGGTCGAGGATGATTAGTTTAGAAAGGCAAAGCAAGCCAACATGATTGGCTATGCTAATGTTATCCAATAAGCGCGGGAACAACAATTGTATAAACTGCAGAAGAACAAAAGATTGTGGGCAGTCAGGCAAGACAGTTTGGTCGCTCCCTCAGGTTTGGTTTTGCACAATTAATGCTTAATTTCGTGACGGATTTTCTGGACCTCCTGGTAATGTTTTACTTAAGATTGAGTGTTTTTTTCACAACAAATCTGGCACCGCAGCTTGGACGGAAATAGACCTTTTTCTCTGGAAAGAGTCTGCAGCTGCAGGGCACTTTTCAGTTGAACCGAAAGTTATACTGAGACAGACAGGATAAAACGTTTGGCTACCCGCAAAAGAAAATGTCAGCGTTTTGCTACTAATTTGGACAATATTGTATCACGTAAGGGAGGTTCACCGAAACCCAGAATTGCAAAGTATCCTGCTGGTGAGTGTGCCCGATCCAAAAAAAACCAGAAGTAGGATGGTAAAATAAAGTTTGAGGAGACGCAGACAATTGTTCACGTAAACTGCGCAGGGATGTGTAAAGGTACAGAATAAAGAAATTGAGATAAAAATTCCACCTGGTGTGTTTATGTTTGTGTGTATATCGCCCCGTTTTTAAGAAAATTACGAAAAATAAAACAAAATGATTTATGATTTGTGATGGACTGCACGGACAGAAACAGGGAAGGATTGTTTATTGTTAGTTTTAGTAATTTTGGATGAAATTGAACGCCGGCAGAGTGGGAGTTGTTTATTAAAAGTAAAATACCAGCGAACAGCCATAGTGTTACATTGTTACTCGACTGCTGAAGCTTTAAGACAAGTCCTGTATGATAATTATATTGTACTTTTAGAATTGAACTAACACTCTCTTTAAGCAAGGATCTGTGTGTGAGAGAGTGAAGCTCTGGCTTGAAGGAAGTCGTTGTGTGAGAGAGAGAGAGAGAGAGAGAGAGAGAGAGAGAGAGAGAGAGAGAGACATAGAAACTCCATAGTTTAACCGTTGTGATCTGGTTTGTAGGCATAATTGATTGTTGGTAGATAAATGTTTGTGTTCTCATCCACGGAGATCGAGATCCTGGAGTGTTTTTATATATTTTTTTTTGCTCTGTAATAAATTGAGATAGTTCTTTTTAACAGAGATGGTGCAAATGAAGGAATCTTCAGTGATTATTGCATTCTGCAGATGCATTCCCAGAATAGTGCGAAGGAGAATAGATTTTTAATGTTAATTAGTTGAAACAAGGCGTTTAGGGACTTTTAGATTGTTAAGGGATGATTCCGAGTTATAGAGTAAAGGAATACTTACATCAAGTGACAGGCGCTACCAGACTTGTATGGCATAAGTGAGTGAATTTTGAGTCCAGAGATAATAGATTAGCTGTACTGAAATATATGTCAGGATGAATGCAGGGAATGTAATTGGAATATTCAGTAAGAAATTTCCAGTAGCAAGAAATGAAATTGCAAAAACTTCTGAAAAAATCGGAATGAAGAAGCGCGGAATTAATAACTAAACGCCTGAAACTGGATACTTTTGATATAAATATAAGAGACGAAATGGAAGGGTTAATTAAATATTACAGATCTTTGGCTAAAAAAAAGATAATGTTGAACGTGAAGCATGAAGTAGAAATTTTAAGGCTGTTAGGAATTGTAGGGGATGATTGAGAAAAATGTTTCAGGCACCAGTTATGACGGAGGAGGTGTAGTGCCAGGGAACAGAACGAACAGCTTTTGGAAACAATTTTTTGGAAGAGACCACCTCCATGTGTTTAGAGCAGATCAAACAGCGGTTGGATATGAAGGCTCAGCAAGAAAAAGCACTTTTGAAACTCGGCTTACAATATTGAAAATCCCTCCCTCCTTTCTAGTGAAGATAATATTACACACGGTCGTGTAATTAGGGCGGCAGTAGAGATAGAGGGGGAATTGAATTGTAAAGAAGCTGACACAGAGCATAATGTGCTAAAAAGAAAAGGAGAGGCAGGAAAGCGAGGAGACAAATCGAATTAAAAGCTTTATAACTGGAAAAAAGTGAGAGTCCGAGGTGAAATCCAGCCATTTCACATATAAAGAAAACGAAGAGACATTCAGGCACGTCTAAATTATTCCAGAAATGTTGAATAGAGACAGACAGAGTAATGGGAGGAGGGGAGCAAAGGAGGCAGTAACACAGGCATGAAGTGGGTGGAAATACAAGTAAGGATAGATTTGGAACCTGATGAGAAATTACAATATAATATCTTTAATAAGAGGAAGATGGCCCTACAGGGGAAGATGCTGCCAGTGCTTATAAAGGGACGAACACAGCCGCGATTTGTTCATTGGGGAACCCAGGATCTGAAAGTGCTAAGAAATATGCTGCCCAGTTTACATGATGGAGCAGGAATTTGGATTACAACCTTTGAGGACAAAACCACAGGATGGCTGTTGGTTATGGGAGATTTGTAGTCACTGCTAATAAAGGCAGTGGGACTCTAGCAATTAAGAGAGATAATGGATCCGTCCCTCCTGAAGAATGTTGTGAAGAATCCGATGATTAATGGTGCTGGGTTTAATCGTGTAGGACAAAGGACCTGGTAGGTCCTTAGACTGTTCCCCAACTAAGATTGAACCCAATGCTTTGAGAGGGGTTTCATTTGTAAATACTGAAAACCCAGCAGCTTTTTTGGAAAATCAGTTGAAAAGATAGAAGCTTGAAACAGAACAAGATTGAAAGGGGGTCAACTATTAACCACAATACTCTGGGCTGCTATCATCGACGCAATACCCGACAAGTTCAAGTTTAGTTCGAGGAGGCAGTGGATCTGACATCCATGGCCCACCAGGAATTCAGGAATCATATATGCCATGTCATCGAAAGATACCAGGGAGAATAAAAGAAGATGGCTGAAGAACAGGAGGTGGTGCAAAGGCAGTTGACACAAATGCAGCTCGAGGAATCCATAAAGACAGTGCGAGAAAAGCAAAATTATGTTGCCTGTGACAACTGGGTTGATCGGCACGAATGAAAGGGGCTTCCAGAAGAGCAATGGAGAACTCATGCAACTTTGGCAGTGGATTGTCGAGTTGACGACTGCATTGATGATGACTAATGCATTTGCTTTTATAAATTATCAAGCACACAAGATAGGTGGTGATTTGTTGAGTACGGGTAATCAGGCAGCAGTCGAAGCGGCTTCATTGGCTTCTGAGTGCATTTCAGCTGTCATTGCACACCAGGTATGTTTAGATCTTGGGCCAAACATTGCCGACATCATTGCAATGCAAGGTGAGGGGACCTTACCTGAACAACTGCTGTGGGGAAAATGGAGGCCAGGCATAACCAGGAACAGCCTGTGGTGCACAGAAGAATGTTTGTGGGTAGCGCCTAGCCCTGTGCTCATAATTCTTGTCTCAGAAGCACAAGGGTTGGATCCCTGTGCTCGAGGCGAGGTGCTGTGGAAGATAAGAAGGGATGGCTTTTGGTCACCTCACTTGCAGGCTTCAGTGGGTTACATATTATCACAATGTGATGTCTGTGCTCATCAATAATGTCATAAAGGGGATAGCGACACAAAAAGGTCATATATCTATACCTGAATGGCAATTTAAGCATTTGGTGATGCCTATGTGGACCTGATAAAATGGTGCGAATGAAGGGTCATTGACAGCTTTAGTAGACTGGTAGAAACGGCCCCAATGAAAGATTCAGTGACAAGAACTGTGGTAAAGTCTTTTTTTAATAGCGTGAACTTATTCCCAGGTTTGGCATATCATTTTGAGATCAGTTTGGAAAATGGGTCCGCCTTTCTCCAGAAGATGGTTAAGTTGGTTGTGCAGACTTTGTGGATGAAGCAGAGGTTTGGCTTGGTGTATCATCCTGGGTTGCAGAATATGGTGGAACAGATTAACGGTACTTTAAAGACTAAGTTGAACAAGATTTGTGCAGGCAGCAATCTTGTGGGCGGCACGGTGGCACAGTGGTTAGCACTGTTGCCTCACAGCGCCAGAGACCCGGGTTCAATTCCCGCCTCAGGCGACTGACTGTGTGGAGTTTGCACGTTCTCCCCGTGTCTGCGTGGGTTTCCTCCGGGTGCTCCGGTTTCCTCCCACAGTCCAAAGATGTGCAGGGTTAGGTGAATTGGCCATACTAAATTGCCCGTAGTGTTAGGTAAGGGGTAAATGTAGGGGTATGGGTGGATTTCGCTTCGGCGTGTCGGTGTGGACTTGTTGGGCCGAAGGGCCTGTTTCCACACTGTAATCTAATCTAATCTAATCTAATCTTAACTGGGATCGATGAGCTGCTGTATGCAGACACAGTGCGTAGTGGGTAACATTGCTGCCTAACAGCGCCAGAGACCCGGGTTCAATACCCACCTCAGGCAACTGTCTGTGTGGAGTTTGCACACTCTCCCCGCGTCTGCGTGTGTTTCCTCTCACAGTCCAAAAATGTGCAGGTTAGGTAGATTGGCAATGCTAAATTACCCGTAGTGTGAGGTGAAGGAGTAAATGTAGGGGAATGTGTCTGGGTGGGTTGCTTTTCGGAGTATCGGCGTAGGTTTTTTGGGCCAAAGGGCCTGTTTCCACACTGTAAGTAATCTAACCGCATGACTAACTTGACGCCGCATGATTTGCTTACCTATAAAGCCATGTCAAAGTCGAGTGGTGCATATGACTGTCCAAGTTTGGAATGATTGGAAATTGAGCTTAAGTTGTAGATATAACAGCTAACTATGATACATTGGTCTATCCAAACGCAGAAAATACTGAGGGACCCAGCGTTTGGTAACAAGGAGGTGGCTATTAAATCTGAGGATTGGGTCGATGGATGGTTTTTCCAGAGAAAGTGGAGCAAGCTAAGAAAAAGGGGTCACTTTACTGTAACCAGGGTGTCACCTACTGCCATTCAAGAGGAATGTCGGTTAGCGTGATATCATCTTAGTCACTGTACCAGCGTGCTCGCACAGGCACAGATGGACTTCGGGGTTGATGTATTGAGGGCTGAGAAGAGGCTGTGGTATTAATTGTAGGACTCGTTATTCTTTTACTTGTTGTTGCTTTTGTCTTCTGCTGCTCCACCTCTTGTTAAGTCTTCTTTAGGTGCCGTGTCTGCGACAACTCCCTGTTCATACAGTGGACTCTGGCCCAGCCCCCTCTTCCGTTGCAGATTCGCTGCTTTGCTACAATGATCTGATCTGAAAATGTGTTGCTGGAACAGTGCAGCAGGTCAGGCAGCATCCAGGGAACAGGAGAATCGAACTTTCTGGCATAAGCCCTTCTTCAGGAATGAGGAAAGTGTGCCCAGCAGGCTAATATAAAATGTAGGGAGTAGGGACTTGAGGGAGGAGCGTTGGAAATGCGATAGGTGGAAAGAGGTCAAGGTGAGAGTGATAGGTCAGACTGGTGTGGGGGCGGAGTGGTCAGGAAGAAGATTTCAGGTTAGGAAGGCGGTGCTGAGTTCGATGGATTTAACTGAGACAAGGTGGGGGGAGGGGAAATGAGGAAACTGGTGAAATCCGAGTTCATCCCTTGTGGTTGGAGGGTTCCTAGGCGTAAGATGAGGCGCTCTTCCTCCAACCGTCGTGTTGTTGTGGTCTGGCGCTGGACGAGTCCAAATTCCTGCATATCCTTGGTGGAGTGGGAGGGGGAGTTGAAGTGTTGAGCCACAGGGTGGTTGGGTTGGTTGGGTGCGGGTGTCCCAGAGGTGTTCTCTGAAACGCTCCGCAAGTAGGCAGCCTATCTGCCCAATATAGAGGAGGCCACATCGGGTGCAGAGGATGCAATAGATGATGTGTGTGGAGGTGCAGGTGAATTTGTGGCGGATATGGAAGTTTCCTTTGGGGCCTGGAGGGAGGTGAGGGGGGATGCGTGGGCACAAGTCTTGCACCTCCTGCGGTTGCAGGGGAAGATGCTGGGAGTAGAGGTCGGGCTGGTGGGATGTGTGGATCTGACGAGGGAGTCACGGAGGAAGTGGTCTTTATGGAACGCTGATAGGGAAGGGAAGGGAAATATACTTTATGGAACGCTGATATTTCCCTCCCTTCCCCTATCAGCGTTCCGTAAACACATTTTCAGGTATGCTAAAAAGGCAGCTAGGCTAGGAGTCACCGGCTCTGGGTTAAGAATGTGATGGGCTGGACACACAGACATGTGACTAGATGTAATGGGGACACCATACTCACTGCAATCACCACCACCCTCCTACACAATATTCCTACACAACCCCAACTAAATCACAGGACTGGATTGAGGCGGACTGGACTGGATTGGGGTGGACTGGAGTGGATTGGGGAGGACTGGAGCAGGTTGCGACTGACTGAAGGTAAGGAAAAATAGGTGCATCAGGCAAGGCACAGGGCTTCCAGATTTAGTGACACCATGTTCTCTGATGTTCTGCATTTACTCTGCCGCTCCGAGCGTGCTCTCTGCCCAATGGTGGTCTTTTCAAGTGCTCACATATTCTTACTGAGGCATCTTCACCCACTGGAACATGAATACATGTTCTCTCAAAGAGGTGCAGGTTGGCCCACCCCGCCTCCCCCCTACACCCTCAGCTCTGTCCCCCTCCCCCACTCCCCATTGTCCGGTCTAGACACTCTCTTACCACTGGGGCAACAAGTGAAACTTCCACCTATTCTCAGTGATAAAGTTCTTGGAGGACACCTACAAAAGAAGCAAGTGGAAACCACATCCCTCAGTGTAACCCTTTCAGTGCTTACAGATCTCACACACAACATGCTGCTTTTTCACTTGTTCCTGAGATGTGAGTGCTCTGACAATGCTAGCGTTTATTACACATCCTTGTAAAGCTGCCTTCTTGAACTGAATAGGTGTTCAAAGTTTGTGAGAAGATTTGTAGCTCGGGTGCTCGTTGCTGTGGTTCTGTTCGCCAAGCTGGAAGTTTTTGTTGCAAACGTTTCGTCCCCTGTCTAGGTGACATCCTCAGTGCTTGGGAGCCTCCTGTGAAGCGCTTCTGTGGTGTTTCCTCCGGCATTTATAGTGGCCTGCCCCTGCCGCTTCCGGTTGTCAGTTTCAGCTATCCGCTGTAGTGG